>NC_041405.2:19247988-19345488 GCF_900747795.2 Erpetoichthys calabaricus
CGTATCGTCTAGGTGTGCGAACAGCACCCCTGCTCAATCCCCGTACGTCAGGATCAGAGAAAGTCAGGGCAAGAGTGACAGAAAAGTAAGCCGGGTAGCTTCTCAGCCATCTGCCAATAGCATCCCTTGTATGAAATCAACTGGGCAAACCAACTGAGGAAGCATGTACCAGAAATTAAATGACCCATTGTCCGCAGAAAATCCGTGAACCAGCAAAAAATCTGCGATATATATTTAAATATGCTTACATATAAAATCCGCGATGGAGTGAAGCCGCGAAAGGCGAAGCGTGATATAGCGAGGGATTACTGCTATATAAATGTAATGAATTATTATTATTATATATATATATATATATTCATTGCATTCGTAGTCTGTGTCACAATCTGATTGTATGGGTGATTACCTACCAGGTAACGCTTGTGGTTAGTCAGCAGGTCAGCTAACATCCGCCACATTGCCCTCATTTCAGTTGCAATTATATGTATATGTATACATATGTATATATATATATATATGTATGTATATGTATATATATATATATATATATATATATATATATATATATATATATATATATATATATATATATATATATATATATATATGTATAGTAGCATCAGCCTGGTTGAATTCTTTTTTTCTTTGAGTGACTGTTAGGTCCAATTGAGGGGGAGCAGAGTACAGCACGGAAGACTGACAGTGGAGTATTGATTGATGCGGTATGGGGGGGGGTGTAACCCAGGATGGGTGGAGGAGTTGGAGCATAGACATATATAGGTAGAGCCACATTCACTGTGTTGCCCAGTCGACACGATACGTCAGCACATCTGCCATATTGTGAGTGGCAAAAGTGCCATTTAAACTAGTACAGGTAGACGTGGAAACCGGGTTTTCTGATGAAAAAAACAATAACGTTTAAAACAGTATCGCTTTCATACAACAGATTTTTTCAAATCGTTTAAATGCAATTATTTATATCCATTTATACACTAATAATGCAATTATTAAATAATAATAATAATTATTATTAAGTAATTCCTCCCATATAAGTAACATTTCTCGGACTCCAAAACATTTCTACACTTTGTCCTGTTCTTATGCAGCACAGTACTGAAGTATTGGTTAATGCCCTAGTCATCTCACGTATAGATTACTGTAATGCTATTCTATCTGGCATCCCACAAAAAAAACGTATCCATCACTTACAACTTCTTCAAAATTTTGCTGCCAGGATAATAACCTGCTGTTCTGAATCCACTGAACATATTACACCTATTCTCTTTCAACTTCACTGGCTCCCTGTTAACTACAGAATACAATACTAAATACCGCTCTTAATATTTAAAGCTCTCCACAATCTCACTGATCTCCTACAGATTTACACTCCTCTCGTTCACTCAGATTCTCATCTGCAGCTCTACTTTCTGTACCGCACATCAAACTCTGTGCTATGGAAGCTCAAGCATCTCTCATTGTGCTCCTCAACTCTGGAATTCTCATCCCTCTCATATACGTCAGCTCGATTCAATATCACATGTTAAAACTGTCCTCAAAACTTATCTTTTCAAACTGGCATACCAATTGTGAATTTTGCACTGTTACTGCCAGTTATCTTTGTTTGTTTGCTAATTATTGATTTTTGATTTATCATTCTCTTGTTTTAATTTTACTAATGTTGTTTAATTTTATTGTAAGGTTACCTTGAGTCCTAAGATTATAAAACGGGATTTTCTAATGGCCAAATATAACCAAAACAATTGTTCAGCCTTACCTATGAAATGTAATCCCTGTGATCTGGTTTGGAGCGTACAGCGGTTTGTACAATCCCAAGCGGCACATGTGTGAGGCATCTTTATCCATTACTTCACTCCACAGCAGTGCCACTCACAATATGGCGGCGACATTGACGTACGATGCTTCTGGTCATGCGCCGTCGAGTAATTCTATGTCTGTGGGTTAGAGAGGGTGCTAGAAGGTTGTGTTTGGGGTTACGAGGTCGGCATTCTTTTTCTTGATTGTTCAAGTAAAACTTTTGTGAGACTACGTCCATCTGTTTTTTTTTTTTTTTTTTTTTTTTACTTCTTATCTTTTCGAGCCTGATGCGGAGGTTGCTGCAATATACTAACTGTGTAAGCCAACAACACGGGATCCTAGAAAGAATTGAAATCATCAGAACTACTCTGGGCATCTCTCTTCTAGGAGGATTTGTGTTGCCGACGTGCTTGCATCATTTGTGCTATAGCAGCTAAGGGATTATCTTTCTCCGGAGGTTTCCTTTAATCGGTGTGCTGGCCTCGCTTGCGTATCCTCGGAGACGGAGCCCTTACCCCAACTCTACCTCTCACTTCCGGGCCAGACAGAGACACACACTTCCACGCGTAGACGTTTATATATAAGATATATATATGACTGTTTGAGTCACAAAGACAGAATGAGTCCCAAAAATAGTTGGGATGCCAACCCGGCCAACTCTATTTAATTTCAAAAGCAACAGGTGGGCGCTGTGGTGCTCAAACATAAAGAATGCTGGCAGTCACCTCCAGTTCGCCGTCGGGTGGTCGTTCCGAGTGTCAACTGGATGATAACAAACATACAAGACCGCACACTCACCCCCCACCCTACGCAGAAGGGGTGGGATAGGTTTGATTTCATCCTACAGTATTTTAAGTCGATCAATGTGTACCAAGTTTCATGAAAATCTCTCCATCCGTTCGGATGTGATGCTGGAACATACATACACACACATTGACTTTTATAGTGTATAATATAATATTGATTAAATGTCTACTCATTTTATGCTAAGATTTTGAAATTCAGATACTAGTAAAATATCATTTATTTAATAAAAACATGTAGGATGTTTTTCAAATGGCTTCTTGAATTTTCATTATGCTTTGATAAATACAAGTAGTGTAACAGCACCAACAGCAAATATTCTTTTGTTAATAAATGCAATTCAAAAAGAAGCTCTTTTGTCATGACAGCAGGAAACACATTAGAGGGCAAATATCATGTAGGTGGGCGATACATATTCATCCGGTACATTGGGGGAACTTGGGAGGAGTAAAGTTTGAGAGACACTGGTCTATATTCTTGACTTCTGATTTTTTCCCCACACTGCATTCGAGTTTCTATTTGTTCTTTAATTTTTACTAACAACTTTTTCTGTCTGATCATGGACTGTGATCATGGATCTTATTGAGGACAACCCTAGGTCTTGCTAGGGTCTTCCTCAATAGGATCCGTGATCATTTGCTCACCTACCAGTCTGGTTTATGCCTAAGAAGTCTACCATTGACCACATCCTGGCACTGAGGGTTCTCATGGAGCACAAATGCGAATATCAGCAGAGTTTCTTTGCAGCCTTTGTCGATTTTCGCAAATCGTTTCACTCAGTTGATTGAGCTGCCCTGTGGGACATCTTCAGGGTTCGCAGAATCCGCTCAAGGTTGCTGGATATCATGGCCGGCCTGTGCTGTGCAGAGTGGAGGCAGAACCTCTGTGTTTTTCCCAGTTGATTCTGGGGTTCGTCAGCGGTGTGTTCTGCTCCTACTCTGATCAATGCTTGTATGCACTGGGTGTTGGGCAGGGTCATGGGGTCCAGCAGGTGTGGGGCATCTGTTGGTGAAGAAAGATTCACGGATCTTGACTTTGCTGACGATGCTGTGATCTTCATGGAGTCCGTGGAGGCTCTGACCAGGATGCTCGAGAGACTGAGTGAGGAGTCTGAGAATCTGGGCTTGTGAGTGTCCTGATAAAAACCAAAGATCCAGGCCTTTAATGACCTCTTGGGCACAGCCATCAGCAGTGTCTGTCTGAGGAGAGAGTGTCGACCTTGAGAGGTTTACTTACCTCGGCAGTGACATTCATGTCTCTGGTGACTCTTCCTATGAAGTCAGTAGACGGATTGGGAGAGCATGGGGGGTCATGAGGTCACTGGAAAGGGATGTGTGGTGCTCCTGATAGCTATGCAAAAGGACGAAGGTCAGAGTCTTTAGAGTCCTGGTCCTTCCTGTCTGGCTATATGGTTGTGAGACATGGACGCTATCCAGTGACCTGAGATGAAGACTGGACTCCTTTGGTACTGTGTCTCTTTGGAAAGTTCTTGGGTACCTCTGGTTTGACTTTGTGTTGCTCATGGAGTCCCGAATGAGGCACATTACCTGCATTGTGAGGGAGAGTCAGTTATGGCACTACGGCTATGTGGCACGTTTCCCCGAGTGTGATCCGGCTTGTAAGATCCTCATTGTTGGGGACCCGAATGGCTGGACCAGGTCAAGGGGTCACCCACGTAACACCTGGCTGAGGCAGATAGAGGGTCATTTCTGGAGGGTGGGACTGGACCACATGTCTGCCTGGGGGGTTACAAACCCGGATCCCGAGCTGTTTCATTGTGGAATGGGTGCGGCAACCTGCTGTACCAGTGCAAGCTCCCCACTTGACTTGACGGACTGTGAATATTCCTTTGAACTGCATTGGGAAGAGAAGAGTTACGATGTATATTGTGAAACAGGCGACCCAGACACAGACAGGCAGACACGTTACAAGCCATCACCACACATTTATTTACAACAATACTATTTACAACGTCCATAAGTGCACCTTACTCCAATTCCCCACAGTCCCAAAGTCTAGGCTTCCTTCAGCCTCCTCTCTTCTACACACTGGGCCTCTCTTCGCCCACCTCCTTCTCCAACCTCATCGTCCTCCCTCCTCCCGACTCTGGCTCTCTGAGGGGTGGTGGCTGGCCCTTTTATACCCCACCCGGGAAGCGTTCCAGGTGATTGACCACCTGGTCCTAATTGCATTTCTGGGTGGGGCTGCAGATTTGACCAGCCGGGCTGCAGACTCCATGCAGCTCCCCCTAGCGGCCATCCAAGCCCCCAACCAGGCTGTGGAGGACTCCATCTCCTATGGAGCCTTGCGCCAGGTTGGGGAATCATCGTCTGCCAGGGAGGCTGCCACCAAGCGTCCCGGGGGAGGTATTGAATTGTTCATACCTGCTCCCCCGGAACAGATGCAGCAGGGGCGTCCCTGCTGGGCATGGGACCCAGCTGTCCATTACAGTATATACACTTTCAAGCAATAATAAAAAATCGGCAAATGATAATCTGCATGGCACCTAAAAGTTTACACTACAAAAAATAAACATGGTGTTTGTAAGCTTCACATTTCTAACCTTCTACATGGTAAAATGTGCTTACTACAGTCTGTAGTTTCTTTCGGTTTCTCATCGGTTTTGAATAAACATGGTTTTCACTATTTAGTGGTGCATCACTACAATTTTTTTGTACTGGAAGTGTTAATTTCCTTATCTTATACAGTATATACTACTAGCAGTTTTAAAATTTGTAATGCTGTATTGTATATTTGCTCTCTTTTATTAGACCTTCGTAATATATACAGTAAATTTAAATTTAGGTCATCCATCCATCCATTTCCCAACCCACTGAATCCGAACACAGGGTCACGGGGTTCTGCTGGAGCCAATCCCAGCCAACACAGGGCAGAAGGCAGGAACCAATCCCGGGCAGGGCGCCAACCCACTGCAGGACACACACAAACACACCCACACACCAAGCACACACTAGGGCCAATTTAGAATCACCAATCCACCTAACCTGCATGTCTTTGGACTGTGGGAGGAAACCGGAGCACCCGGAGGAAACCCATGCAGACACGGGGAGAACATGCAAACTCCACGCAGGGAGGACCCGGGAAGCAAACCCAGGTCCCCAGGTCTCCCAACTGTGAGGCAGCAGCGCTACCCACTGCGTCACTGTGCTGCCCAACTTAGGTCATGTATACCTAAAATTATTAATTGTCTTTTCAGCCAGGCTCTGTTTATTTCATAATTTGTACATTACAGTGTAAATGTTTTACAATGGAATGTGTCACACATTGCTTACAATACCCATCTACCATTTTATATTGCCATGTAACCCACAGTGACCTACTCTTAATCTGTTTATAACAATCCCATCCCTTCTGTGTTTCTTTGTAAAGATTTTCCCATAAACTGAATTCTGAATTTGGAATAAATGCCCAGCTGCATTTCTCAATTCCCGTCTTTCCTTCTATAATTTTCTGATTTCCTTTTTAAAGAGACTTTTTATTTCAGATGCACTCAGTGATGTTGTCGTATCTAGATCTGTTTTAATTAAATACTTCCTAGAGAATCTAACAACCACTTTATTTCTCACTATATCTAATGCACTGGAACACACACAAATCCAACTGTAATGCCTTAGTTGCATAGAATCCATAGCATATGCAGGATTTTATTTGGTCTTAGTTTTCCTTGCTCATTTTGGATTGAAAACTAACCAGCCACTACGTCTGTGCAAATCACCACTTTGTAAGGTCTTATTTCCTCTACCCACACTAATGCCTAAATTATTGCCATTAATTCTACTGAAAAGACTGGTAAATGGACTGGACATCTCTTTATAATATTTCATAGAGCTGAGGAATGCATACTGCTGCACCCACCTTCCCCAAATCTAGAAATTTAACATAATGTATCGGATTCAGCGGGTTAGAAAATGGATGGATGGATGGATATAAATCTCTATGTGGTCATACCAGTATGACGCAATATGTTTTTCAAGACTTTTTCTTCTACATTCTCCCTAAACTGAACAGTGGGTTTCGTTATCTTTTTTTATTATCACATATTCGTGTTAACCTTTGTAACATTGCTCCTTAAGTGACATGCGTGAGAAAAAAAATATATGGTAGAAAAAAATTGACGATAGGAATTTTTCTTTGTTTTAGGGAGTATTTTATAAATCTTTTTTTCTCTCGTTTTTACTTCCTGTCTAGTGTCGGGGTGGGGGGAGGGATTGCATGAAGTTTGAAGATATAGAGGATATGCGAGAAATCCAAATGACAAGTTGACCAAAGCACAGCACATGAACACACTTTCAGCATCTGCTGTAAGAATGACTGAGTGTCACTAACACTTACACCCGCTCGTCTTCACTGTCTTTACCTTCTGCCAGTTCGTTACTAGGAGCTGAGCAAGCTCGCAATCACAATTTCCGTGATTCTCAAGGCCGATAATAACAATCAAATAGCTCAGGCCATGGGACATCTGTATAACAACTGATGACGCATGACATCTTGTTACTGGCTAACACGAGACGAGTCTTACAATTTGGAGGAGTATTGCTGCAGACCGGAGACTTTATGGGCGGATCTGAAGGCGGGATAACTGTAAATGGAAGTGGATAGTATTGGTTAATTCAGAATTTCAACGAATGAGATTGTTGTTAAAGTATGACAATCAAAAACTCACTCAACGTTTGAAGTTGTCTATCAAGTGTAACTTCCACCAATCTTTTCAGTTAGTGATCCCTACCGCTTTGAGGTTCCGCCCCATAGAGTTTCTTTTGAAATAGCCTTGTGCTGTACTAAGCAACGAAACTCTGTTAAAGAAAAGAAGACAAAGACGAAGCAGCAGCGAAGAAACTCTATTAGACCAAAGAGGAAGCAACGAAACGAATTGTTTGTTATTTCTGACAATGGAAGTAAGTTTGCTTCTAAATTAAAACGTATGAAATTTGCAATTGCTAAGTTTTCTTCGTGTTTTTCAAATAACTTTTTGTTTCTTTGTTGTGATTGTACGTTTGTATACATATTAATATATATTGTATTCACATTTGTATTAATAATCATTTTCGCTGTAGTAATTGATGCATATTCAGTGCTTGAAGTGGTCCGGCACTCAGCGGTGCCGGCAAATCTTCAAACGCCGCAAAGCAAGTTTCACGGGCAACATCCACCCACACCCACCCCCTCTCCGGTGCTCAGTGGAATGCTAGTAGATCACCGCCAGTAGTTAGATAGATAGATAGAGTTGGTTCCCTATTAACTCTGTGCATATTTACATTTATGAGATGTTCGATTAAAACGCTGTAATGTTATTTTACATTTTTTTAAACAGGATCATATCACGATCAAAAATACCACAGACATTTCGTCTGTACTTCAGTCTTCAGATGTGTTTTTGTGCCCTTTCTGTCATCCACGACTGTATTCTTCACACTCGTATATACGAGCAAATGAACACTTGCGAGATCACCGCAGAACAGCAGTTTCCTACGGAGGTACGTGTATCTCACTTTTCCCATTAACTCAGGCTGAGTAATCTTTAAACCAATTTATCAATGAATTAATTTTTCTGTATTGATAATTACCACGTATGGTGTCCAGTCCTTTCTTTTAATCTCATTTGGACGTTTTTCAGCTTCTTTATTTATGCACAGAATAAGAAATGAGACAATCTCAGGAGCAACACAAATGAGAGAGATATCTAAGAAAATACTGGAAAGTAGACTGAGGTGGTTTGAATTTGTAATGAGTAGAGATAATTTGTATGTGGGTAAAAAGATGATAAAAATGGAAGTACAGGGGAAGAGAAAGCTAATATCTGAAGGGCAAGGGTCTGACAGGGGAGTAAGTTCAGGGCTAAGCTGTATGGAGAGTGCTGATCAAGCACATTGACCACACATAGAAGTGGGAATTGATGATGATGAAGAAGAAATTGTTTGGCACTTTCAGCTCTTTAACTAGCTGTAGTGTCATATTTTTCATATAAAGGTCAATTGCCTATATTTTTCTGTTGTATGTAAAATACTGCAGTGGTTGATGTAGTTTGCTGTGCTGTTAATGACAACAGACAACATTAGGAGAACAAACCTGCAGCCTACATTAGCTCAATATAAATTAGTATTTTCAGTTTTATTTTAAGATGTAAGTTGGCTGGAGTATATAGGTTATACTTCATGTCTGTACATAGAACCATGTCTATTTTCAGTAAACTGTTAAAACAGTTAAAGTGTTTTTAAAAATAGGTTTGCTGTTTCAGTAATTGCTGTTTGCCCTGGCCTGCTAGTCTAGTTAGGGTCACAGATGAGCACCAGATACCATGGATATTAGATGGGAAAAGTCTAAGACAGATAGCTAATTTATCACAGATGTGTATATATGTACAATATTTACTCAGTTATGCACAGAACTAGTGGTTTTATTAGTGTTTTAACATAGATTGTTCTGATGAAGAAATGAGTAGTCAAGCAAAATGACACCTTTTATTGGCTAACTAAAAAGTAAAACTTTGGTATTGTAATCTATCTGGCAGCAAAGAGCTATGAAGACTTTATAGTGCCAAACACTCGTATTTTCTTGTCCAACAGGCTGTTGTATCTCGTAAGGTATCGTCCAAATGGTTAAAAAATTATGAAAATCCTAAAGGTCACTGGGTAATGACTTATATAGAAGATGAGGAGCTGATAGATGGCCTCTACAACTTCTTGGATGAAGTGCTGTCAAGAGCTGTAGGCACTTTTGAGAGGATTGACAGAGTTGGCATCATTCTGGATGTGCTGATGCCAGAGGTTAATTAGCCTTCAGTAAACCTCTAATGAGTACAGAAAGTGTGTCTATGAGTAACATCCTCTCTTTTTCTGTGTTTTTGATAGGCTCTTATTAAAGCTGTACAAACAGTTGAGAGGATTTCTCTGCCAGAGGCAGAAAATCTGTTCATGGATGGACCAGCAGACAGTGAGTGGTACGTCATGTGGAAAATAAACAGTCCTTTCTTTTTCTTTTCAGCACCATTATTCTGTTAAACAGAATACCCTATAGTTGTTGTGAATTTAGACAAGAATATAAAATAAATATATATAAATGTGAATATATATGTTTAAAGTGACTTTTAAACTATACATTAGCACATTTGTAGTATTAGTAAAATTACATTTAGAAGTATGCCATATGTAGCATTTATTCTAAACTTTACAAGGTCAAGAATTGTGGTTTCAAATGACAAATGCAGAAGTGTTTCTGGTGGTATGATTAGAATTTGTTAATTTGTGTGGTTGTTTTTGTTTTGTTTTTTTAGTGAGAGGGAAGAGTTTGACAAACTGTACTTGTTTTACAACAGTTGGAAGCACAAGGATAGCACCACTGAGGCATTTAAACTCAGGATTACATCTCAGCCCTACTCAAATAAATGTGTCTCTTTCTTTACTTCTCTTTTGCCTTTTTTATTTCTGTGTGTTAAAATGACTGTGCACAATAAAGTTGTATATATTTAATGTAACTATTGATGTAAATAATAAAGGACACTTTCTGTTATTTTTAAAGATTGTTGATTAAGTTCTGTATATTTGAAATTGCGTGTCTGTTTTTAGACAATTGATGTCATCTGGATTTTTTCTTTAATTGTTATAACTGCTTTGTACAGTTGTTATGCATTTTACATTGTTGTTTAATCAGCACCTCCAAATCCGAGACCATGGTCCTCAGCCGGAAATGGTGGAGTGCCCTCTCAGGGTTGGTAGCGAGATCCTGCCCCAAGTGGAGGAGTTCAAGTATCTCGGGATCTTGTTCACGAGTGAGGGAAGAATGGAGCGTGAGATCGACAGGCGGATCGGTGCGGCATCCGCAGTAATGCAGGCGCTGCATCGGTCTGTCGTGGTGAAAAAGAAGCTGAGCCGCAAGGCGAAGCTCTCAATTTGTCAGTCGATCTATGTTCCTACCCTCACCTATGGTCATGAGCTATGGGTAGTGACCGAAAGAACGAGATCGCGAATACAAGCGGCTGAAATGAGTTTCCTCTGCAGGGTGTCTGGGCTTTCCCTTAAAGATAGGGTGAGAAGCTCAGTCATCCGGGAGGGGCTCAGAGTAGAGCCGCTTCTCCTCCGCATCGAGAGGAGTCAGATGAGGTGGCTCGAGCATCTGATCAGGATGCCTCCTGGACGCCTCCCTGGTGAGGTGTTCCGGGCACGTCCAACCGGGAGGAGGCCCCAGGGAAGACCCAGGACACGCTGGAGGGACTATGTGTCTCGGCTGGACTGGGAACGCCTTGGGATTCTCCCGGAAGAGCTAGAAGAAGTGGCCGGGGAGAGGGAAGTCTGGGCATCTCTGCTCAAGCTGCTGCCCCCGCGACCCGACCTCGGATAAGAGGGAGACAATGGATGGATGAATGGATGGATGGATGGATGGATGGATGGATGTTTTATTTATATATAATATACAGAAGCGGGCATGCTGTTGTTTTAATACTTCAGTGTATTTCTTGATCAGTCTGTTTGTTAAATTTAATCTTTGTGAATTCTTTCTTTCAATTCAACTGACCAATCATTATTGATAATTGTAAATATTTCTTGAAATTGTTGCACAATTTATATTGAATAATTATTAATAAAATCTTGTTTTTGGTAGTGATAATAATGAGTGTTCTGTTTAAGTGGTGCTGGTCCAATCACCTTGCGTATTAACACTGACAGATATGACCAGAGCCTCCACTCGTATCCACAGGGTTACAAATGGTGTGCACTTTGCTAATAATCCCACAAGATAAAAGAGCTTGGAAACTGAGCGTCCTGATCAAGGCTTTGCTGTTCACTTACAAACTTACTCTAGAATAATATGGTTCTTACTAATCTTTTATTAGGAGTCACATTTTCAATTACACTTGCATTTTTAACTTAAAATACAGGTTTTACATATGGGAACAAAATTAAAAGAAAAGGATTGTATATGCCTGATAAATAGTCAAAACTTTTGAAGATCAGTATTCTAAAACCATGACTCACAGCTAGGACCTTGTTGTTCTAAGGTCTTGACATTATATATATAGATATAGATATAGAGATATAGATAGATATATCTTCTCAAAAAATGAAAGGAACCCTTTTTAATGAGAGTACAGCATGAAGTCAGTGACACTTGTGGGCTATTGATCTGGTCAGTTAAGTAGCAGAGGGGCTTGTTCATCAGTTTCAGCTGCTTTGGGGCACTAGAGGGGGGGCAACAATGAGACGACCCCCAAAACAGGGATGAATGGTTTAACAGGTGGAGGGAGGCCACTGACATTTTTCCTTCCTCATCTGTTTTGTCACTCATTTTGCATTTGGCTACAGTCAGTGTCGCTACTGGTGGCATGAGGCCATACCTGGACCCTACAGAGCTGGCACAGGTAGTCCAACTTCTCTGGGATGGCACATCAACACGTGCCATTGCCAGAAGGTTTGCCGTGTCTCCCAGCACAGTCTTAAGGGCATGGAGGAGATTCCAGGAGACAGGCAGGCAGTTACTTCAGGAGAGCTGGACAGGTCCCCTCGTAGAAGGTCCTTAACCCATCAGCAGGACTCACCAGTTTCTGCTCCTTTGGCCAAGGAGGAACAGGATGAGCACTGCCAGAGCCCATAGAATGACCACCAGCAGGCAGGCCACTGGTGTGAATGTCTCTGACCAAACAATCACAAACAGACTTGAGGAGGGTGGCCTGAAGGTGGCCCGACGTCCTCTAGTGAGCACCAGGGAGCTCGATTGGCATTTGCCATAGAATAACAGAATTGGCAGGTCTACCACTGGTGGGCACCCTGTGCTTTTCACAGATGAGAGCAGGTTCACCCTGAGCACATGTGTCAGATGTGAAAGGGTCTGGAGAAGCCATTGAGAACGTTATTCTGCCTGTGGCGTAGTTCAGCATAACCGGTTTGGTGGTGGGTCAGTGATGGTCTATGGAGGCATATCCATGGAGGGACACACAGACCTCTACAGACTAGACAACAGTGGGTACCTTGACTGCCATTAGGTATCTGGATGAAATCCTTGGACCCATTGGCAGACCCTATGCTGGTGCAGTTCCTCCTGGTGCACCACAACGGCTGGCCTCATGTGGTCAGAGGATGAAGGAATTGATCCCATTGACTGCCCCAAGAACACCTCTTATGTTTCAGTCCATCCAATGCCACCAGGTTGCACCTCAGAATGTCCAGGAGCTCAGTGATGCCCTGGTCCAGATCTGGGAGGAGATCCCCCCAGGACACTATCCTTCATCTCATTAGCAGCATGCCCCCCCCCCCCCCCCCCCCCCCCCCCCGCCCCAATATTGTCAGGCATGCACACAAGCACATGGGGGCCATACAAATTACTGAGTGCTATTTGGAGTTGCTGCAATGAAATTTCAGCAAAATGGACTCGCCTGCCTGCCTGCCACATCGTTTTTTCACTTTAATTTTCGGGGTGTCTATGAATTCAGCCCTCTGTAGTTTCATCATTTTCATTTCCAACAAACGATGTGCCATCCTTTTGTTCCTAACACATCAGTCCATAGCAGTAGAGACAGCCAGCAAGATTTTTTTCCCATTAAGATCTCATGTGCTTTCAAAGTGTTCCTTTAATTTTTTTTATATACTATATATAATACATACTATTGAAAACTACATTGATGTAAACCAGATTTTCAGTATAAACCAATGAGAAATGACAATATAAAAATGCCTTACCAGAAATATCATTGCCAAAATAAATTTCCAGCTGTTCAGATTGAATTATTTAATGGCTATGACTTGACAGACTCAGTGTAGTGTGTGCTAAATGGCCAGTATAGTGGAGTCATTTACAGCTGTACAGGGTGTTATGTCAGGGCCATACTGGAGTATACAGACTCGGTGTGCTCTTAATATGCTGTTTGCTTGGATACTCATATAGTATTATGTCCAGCTGAAATATCTGTCATCTCTATCTTGTTACCAGTCGTGATGCTGATGCCCATCAGTGCCTGCTGTACAGTTGGACTCCTGGCTTCCTCCTCCAGTATCAGAGACCCTAAAGAAAGTAGGACCCGATGGAGTCAAATGGAGGATAAATTAGATATGTACAAACATCTGTCATGTTTTAATCTCTAAATGTAACTTTTACATAAGTCATATGTATTATAATAAACACATATTTGATGATCTTAAAGAGGTATTTAAAATCCCAAAAGTAATAAAGGTCCAATTAAGTCAAATAATTGAATACCCTGATTAACAGGTGCACAGACACAAAAACTGCAAAATTATTACTCTTTTGAAGGCATAATATTTGCTCTTCACAGATCGTTTAACATAGTAAACTTCATTGTAAAAATAATAATTGAAAGGTGACTATTAGCACTATGAAAACTGTGTTTCTTACATTTAACATTGATAGCATAGAGACAGCCAATTGATTCTTTAAAGTCACAATTTTATTGCCAGCTTTCTTAACATTTTATATTCCCCGATACCTGAACTTGAGAGTGTCAAGTATGTGATTTGTAATAATCTGTAATCATAATACAACTAAAAAGTAAACTTAAATACGTGATTCACAGGCAAGAAACTCACTAGAGCTGCTGTTAGATTGAGAAGAGACATGAAGACCGAAGAATATTTCACTGACATCAGCAAACAAAGAACAGATGGTGATCTGCAGGCAAGAAGGGGCTACAATGGAATATTAGGAACTCTGACAGTTTATTCAACGTTTAAAATTGTAATACGTTCATAGCCTTTAAGGTCTTTAAGGTGACCCGTTAAATGTAGGCTGCTATTTCATTTGGACATTCGAGTAAACACCAACAGTAAGACATTTGTTTTAATCTGACTGACTTAATCAAGTAGAGCCCACACTTAAGTCCACGTCAATCCATTAAAATTAGGCGGACACAAATTTGTATTGTTATGTTCATTTAAATTTTCTTCAGACGTTGTTCAGTAACGATAAATATCTCATATGCAAACTTTTATTATTATTTTTTCAGAACCGCTACTTCATAAATGACTGTGGTAAAAAATACACTGCAGTCTTAATAATGCACTCGACATAGTGCTATAGTGTAAGATATTGACACTAGTAGACTATCGTCGCAGAGGTATTTTATGAATACAGTATACACTCCGTCTCTTACAGTCACTTTATCTTGACCGTCCACCTTTAGAAATTATCTTACACGTCCACCTTTAGAAATTACACCCACCTTTCTTTTTACGTATCCAAAAGGCAATTGGCTAAAGTGGAGCATGAATGACAAATAACACCGATTGGCGATTTGTTGAATAAAACTGTGATTGACCGCGACGTTTAAATTTGCGATTGGCTGATCAGTGACTGACGTGCGCAAATATAATATATGATTGGCTGAAGTCGAAAATGATATTAACGCCCATTTTACTCCGGTCTGCAGCAATATCTACTTGACAATTTGTGCTCTTGAGGCAGACCAAAGTAAAATAGGCGTGGCATATCATTTTCGACTTCAGCCAATTATATATTAACTTTGTGTACATCAGGCATTTTTACCACCGGTATTTTTACCACTGTCATTTATGATTAGCGGTTTTGAAAAATAATGATCATAAAAGTTTAGTTATTAGATGTCTATTGTTACTGAACAACATCTGATGAAAATTTCAATGAACATATGAATATAAATTTGTGTAATTTTAATGGATTGAGGTGGACTTAAGTGTGGGCTATACTTGATTACCGTAAGGCAGTCAGATTAAAACAAATGTTTGACTGTTGTTTTTTTACTCGAATTTCCAAATGAAATAGTCGCGTACATTTAACAAGTCACAAGGCGTATAAACGTATTACCATTTTAAACTTTGAATAAAAGGTCAAGGTTAGATCTTTACTTCAATAATACACAACCCTAAACATTTGTTTTATTACTTTAATTACTGTTTATCTACGTGTATTTATTTATGTATTCTTAATATTCCATTGTATCCCCTTCTGACCGCAGATCAGCCTCTATTCTCTGATTGCTGATGTGTGTCAAATATTCTGCGGTCTTCATGTCTGTTCTCAACATACCAGCAGCTCTAGTGAGTTTCTTGCCTGTGGATCTCGTAGTCAAGTTGCTTTTTAGCTGTATTATGTTTACAGAATACTTGACACTCTCAAGTTCATGTACCAAGGAATAGATAACATTAAGAAAGCTGGCAATAAAATTGTGAATTGAAAGGATCCTTTGGCTTTCTCCACATTTTATCAATGTTAAATGTAAGAAACACAGTTATCACAGTGCTAATAGTCACCTTTCAATCATTATTTTTTATAATGAAATTTATTATGTTAAACGACCTGTGAAGAGCAAATATGCCTTAAAAAGAGTAATCATTTTGCAGTTTTTGTGACTGTGCACCTGTTAATCAGGCTATTCAATTTTTTGACTTAATTGGACCTTTATTATTTTTGGAATTTTTAATTTCTCTATAAGACCATCAAATACATGTTTATTATAATTCATATTATTTATGCAAAAGTTACATTTTGAGATTGAAACTTGACAGATGTTTGTTGTTCTTATCTCATTTAGCCTCCGTTTCACTCCATCTGGTCCTAGTGGTGTGCTAAACACATATTGCCAGGAGTCTGATTGTATAGCAGGCACTGATGTGCTTCAGCATCACGACTGTTAACGAGTTAGAGATGCTGGATATTTCAGCTGGGCATAATCCTATGACTACCCAAGCAAACAGCATATTAAAGGCACACAGAGTGTGCATACTCCAGTACAAAGACCAACAGAACAGAATTACGGTCTGACATACACTCTAAAAAGAGAAAAAGGGCTCTTTTTGATTTAAGGTAATTTTAGTAGTTGTAATGAACTATATTAATATGTTTGTTCACCTAATGTAATTTTTTGCTTTACTTCAAATTGAAAAACCTTGCTGTCGCTTAATGTAACTTCTTCTATTTAGTCTAAAGCAAAAAATCGCTTTGGAGACCTTGCCGGCTCCGACCCCTGTGATGTCACGTCCGGGCTCACACCTGTGGCAGAAGACCTACATGAGCCCGACCCCTTTGACTTCACTTCCTGTCTCCCCCTTTAAAAGCCTCCACCTTTTCTCTATTCCCTCAGTTCTGTTTGGACTCGGTTTTGTGCACATCAGTGGTGTATTATTTTGAAAAGCAACTTTGCAGCCAGGAAACCAAATTATACGGGTGGCTGCCCCAAACCTTTATGTTCGCTTCCCGGTTCCTCCCTGTGTGGATAGCGCTTTGAGTACTGAGAAAAGCGCTATATAAATGTAATGAATTATTATTATTATTATTTATATGACTCTGCCTCGAGTTTATGACTATATACAGTATATAGAATTTAAGTTGGGATTACAGTGAATAGAATTATGGACAAAATTTTAATTTGAGTTCATCCATCCATTATGTAACCCGCTATATCCTAACTACAGGGTGACGGGGGCCTGCTGGAGCCAATCCCAGCCAACACAGGGCACAAGGCAGGAAACAAACCACAGGCAGGGCGCCAGCCCACTGCAGTTAATTTGAGTTTTTAAAGAAATTTGGTTTGAGCTAAATACATTTTTTGCTTTTATTCAAGTTTTTGAAAAGGTTAAAACAAACTCAAATGAATTAAGTTTACTCAAATACTTTTTAAAATTTGAAAGAAATCAATTAAATTGCTTGTTACCTTGTGAAGTAATTTTTTTAGGTTGATCCAAAAAACATTTTTTACAGTGTAACAACCTGTACAAGCTGTAAACGACTCCACTTTACTGGTCATTTTAGCACACACTATACAGAGTCTGTCAAGTCTTAACCATTAAATAATTCAATCTGAACAGCTGGGCATTTATTTTATCAATGATATTTGTGATAAGGCATTTTTTATTCTCATTTGTCATAGGTTTATACTGAAAAACTCGTGATAGGCGTCTTTCCCGTGACCCTGTTCTGGATAAACGGGTTTTGAAAATGGATGAATTGATTTCCTTCCCTTAATGTGCAAATTATCTGAGACATGAACTTTATTGGAAAGTGGCCAAAATTTAAGATGTATCAAAATGTCGCATCAGTCAGGTGGAGCTCTACAATATTCTCCAAAATATCCCAACAGAGTGTAATTGCAGACCGCAGTTCCTATGAGGTCAGTCATGTAATACCCTAACATCACGAAACGCCCTCAACGCCCCAATCACGTTCACATAACTGCTTTTGTTTCATTATCAAGGATGTAGTACGGTATATTGTGAATTAAGGTTTTAAACAAAGTTGTTATGAACCAGATAACCAAGGTAAATATATGAATAAATAAGGGCAGGGGTTAGTAACACAGAGTAATGGAGACAAGCGTCTTTTGTAAAGTTCTTTTTCATGTGCTTTAATAAATTAAAAGCTTTTCTGAGTTAACCATCTGCCTTGCACTGAATCATTTACGGAAGCTTCCAGAACGAATACAGAATATCAGAGGATGTTGCGGTTCAGTTGCTCACAAAACGAAAGCAAAATTTTTCAACGGTCTGATCAAGACACGCACTTGTGAAACGAAGCAGGACTGCTTTTTGAATTTGCTGAACATATCCGACGACCTCGGTAATCTGTCGAACGTAGTAAGGTATGCCTATCGTTTTGTATTTTCATAATATCCTATGAGGACCCGTTTATAACTTAATTTCTTCTTCACAGTACATACACGTCTTTACTGAAGCTTCTTCAGGCAACTCGTTGTACGGGTTTCCAGAGCGAATCATCCGCATACATCTATGCCTGTCTTTTACATTTTTTTTTTCTGAAACACATACACTGAAAGACTTTGACTGTACTGAGAAGTACACATCGGTGTTGGAGGAAGTAGGCCTGCTCAGACAGTTTACTTAAAATAAATGACCAAAAATGTACTAAAAGTTGAAATACCCCATTAACCTTTCTTGTTAAGTGAAAGTAAGAAAGTACTTGCTTGAAAATATACATAAAGTATTAAAGTAAAAGGGCGGCACGGTGGCGCAGTGGGTAGCGCTGCTGCCTCGCAGTTGGGAGATCTGGGGACCTGGGTTCGATTCCCGGGTCCTCCCTGCGTGGAGTTTGCATGTTCTCCCCGTGTCTGCGTGGGTTTCCTCCGGGCGCTCCGGTTTCCTCCCACATTCCAAAGACATGCAGGTTAGGTGGATTGGCGATTCTAAATTGGCCCTAGTGTGTGCTTGGTGTGTGGGTGTGTTTGTGTGTGTCCTGCGGTGGGTTGGCACCCTGCCCGGGATTGGTTCCCTGCCTTGTGCCCTGTGTTGGCTGGGATTGGCTCCAGCAGACCCCCGTGACCCTGTGTTCGGATTCAGCGGGTTGGAAAATGGATGGATGGATGGATTAAAGTAAAAATACTTATCGAATGTATTCCCCGATTCAACAGTGTTGTGATGGACAGTTATACGTCACTGTGCTGATTGTACAGTAGTCTCCCGCTTAAATACGCAACTTGAACCTGCGAAGTTTGCCGCGTACTTAGCTGCCACTCCCAAATAGCTTGCATTTCGCTACGATGTCAAAGAAACCAAACGTCAAGCGTCTCAATGAGTCTCAAAGCTGCGAAATCATCCCGAAGCTAAGCAAAACGTCTGCTCCCAGTAAGAGAGCCATAGCGTGTTCTCGACATCTAGGATCAGCTGCTCTGCTCTGAAGTTCAAATTGAAGCTGATGATACTTTCGATGATCTTAAGAAATCGTTTGAATCATTTCAGAGCAAGATCCGAGCTGTCTCCCTCAAAGCCAAACGCAAGAAACTTCAAAACCTTCACCAAATGACGATTCATGACATGTTTAACTAATAAATCTTGAACCCAGAATTTTAGGGAAACATATGCGTACTTAACCGGGGTGCGTACTTAAACAGGTGCGTACTTAACGGGAGGCTACTGTACACCAGCTGGCCTAATTCTTCGGTTAGAAAGAACAGGAGCTACACCAGAGAGTAGTTTGAACCCCTTCTCAGCCTTGCATCAAGTACTTTAATAAGTGCCCGGGCATATATGTGGTGTCTAAACAGAAATAATAAATACAATACGTTCACAAATATAGATGAAGTACAGATACAAGCATAAATAATCAAATGTCAAACTGAAACATTTTAGATTACTCCGGAAGAGCAATTGAATCACCAAATATCAGTTCCTCAAAACTTCGAATATTCCTTAAAAAAAAAAACAACAGAGAGCACTGTTACCCTGCTTTCTGAATAAAGGCATGGCGAGAGGACCAAGACGTATGAAAAAAAAAAAAAAATCTTTACGTTTAATAGATTTTTTGTACACTTAAAACATGTTGATATGTATGGGAGGTATTTTCTGTAAAAACGAAAATTAAAAATATAAAATGAAAATACAGTCTCTCTTTTGCAGTTTTATTTTAAAAATCTGCACGCACAAATTTAAATTAAAATAAAATAACCTCATTTGCAATTTCATTTTCATTTTCATAGTGTACGCGTAAGAAAGCCACAAAATTTAAAATTAAATAACCTAATTTACCATTTCATTTTTAGCTCTGAACAGCAATGAAACTGCAAAAATGAAAAGTAAAACGCATTTCCACTTTGCATTTTCAAGTTTATTAAGTTAAACACAGTCGAAGTGAAATGTATTTTATCGATCTAAGTGGCTCTACAGTTACGAAGCACAAAAAGAATTGACCCGCGCTATTTGCATGTTGAGAACTTGAAAATGAGAATGCAAAGTGGAAATGCAATTTAATTTTTGCAGCATTCTTTTACACACACACACACACACACGCACACACACACACACACACACACACACAAACACACACACACACACACACACACACATATATATATATATATATATATATATATATATATATATATATATATATATATATATATATATATATATATATATATATAAATATAAATATACACACACACACATATCTTCTTACTATATAAAAGCGGTCGGGATTGTCCTTCCTTACCGGGAGTGCAAAGCGTAGTGGTATTCCGCTTATCACAGACAGTACAAAGCGACGCGATGTGAGCAGAGTTATGGTGCTCCCATCGTTCCCTTGCTTTTGTGAGCGATGCGCAGGAAAATTAGACAAAATTATGTCTCTGGAAATAATTAATGTTGATGGAGTACAAATGCCTCACCGCGTAGTAAATATCAGGGGAGATGGTGCTTATATTCTCATCTATAGCTTATTTAGTGCATGAAACTCCGTCTTTAGCGGTACAGATTCAGGCTGACATTGTACGACATGTTTTAAGTAATTGGTCAAGGTTTCAGCCATTTACAATGATGCCGTCAGGAACCTCTTATACAAATGAGCTTCAGTATCTCACTGAAATGTCAAAGTCTCAAACTTATGGTACCATTTCTAAGCTAATGGCAGCGGGAGAGTTGTTCCCCAATGAGTTTCAAGTATATTATTATGGAGTCCTACACTCCAAGTTTGGACAGGTACTCCAGGGGATAAAAAAATTAGGTTTTCGGGATATGTTATGAATGGGCACTTTGATGTTCTCATTCCCTACACTTACATGCCTGATGTACGGTTCCATGACAACTCCCCACCTTAGTCAATTCCCCACATTCCCAACTCCCCACAATTACAATTCCCCACATCACAATTCCCCACATTGCAATTCCCCAAATTCACAATTCCCCACGTCCACAACTCCCCACATTGGGATAATATTTATTATAACCATAGACTAATGTACTATATAAGACAGTCCATATAATGATACAAAAGCGTGCCCTCCGTTTCCCCACATCGAGCATTATTTTATTTAAAAACGCTACTTGTTAATAAATATGTAAAAATACATTATCCAAGCATGCATTTTTATATACAATTTGCCTTTTAAAAATTTGAAACAGGTAAGTTGAATTCTATTATTTTTTGAATCTTTCTTAAAACATGCTAAAACGTAACATTTTTGATTTTTATCTTTTTTAAATTACCAAAATTAAAGTTCTCAAAAATAATAGACTCTACTTATGGTGTAAAAATAAAAACACGAAATAAATCAAATAAAATTCTTCTCGCGCCTTACAACGTATCTACGTGCTCCGCGTCGCGCGCACCAAGTTTGCACGTTTGATAGTCTGTAGCGAACTTACCCTAGTCGGGAGTAAAGATAAACCTGTACAGTGGAATTATTAGCAAATGGAATAGGACCTTATCTAATTCATTATTTTGTACCAAGCATATTTTGTATTAAACTCATTTGTTCATTTGTGTATATCAGTTACTTGTATTTTGTAATCAGCAATGCATTTCAATAAATTGTCATGAAATAAAACTTTTGGAGATTAATTACTACTATTTGCATTTTAGAATTCCTTCATTATATTATTAATTCAGTGCACTCCATATTATCCCAATGTGGGGAGTTGTGGAAGTGGGGAATTGCAATGTGGGGAATTGCAATGTGGGGAATTGTGATGTGGGGAATTGTAATTGTGGGGAGTTGGGAATGTGGGGAATTGACTGATGTGGGGAATTGTCTGGCCACCATATAGGTTTATGGTTCCTATATATATATATATATATATATATATTGTCGCAGTTGAGGCGTGGAGCCACCTCTAACACCCTCAGGTACCACTCCAGACACTGGATAAAAGTACAAGACTTCTTTATTTTCTTCAAGTACAGTGCACAAAGCACCCTCCACTCCACACTCATAAACTACAGTAAACTCTCACAATAAACCAATCCTCCTCACCCAGACACTTCGCCACCCTACCTCCCAGATCAGCTCAATGTCTGGGCTTTCCCACAATCCTTTTATACACCCTGACCCGGAGGTGCCTCTGTTCCATTACCCACAAGTCCATATTCCTTCTGGGTCAGGGTAAACAGTTCTGTTCTTCACCCCGGGAGCACGTTGTTTCTTCCTGTCACGTGACCGTGACGTACTCCCGGGTTATAGGGCACATAAGAGTCCACGAGCCCCCCTACAGCGACTCCCAGTGGCCCCCAAGGTATCCAGCAGGGCTCTGTATTAAAACTACATAGTCCATGAGGCCCTGCTGGGACTCGGGGCACATCCACGCTGCTGGAAGAGCTTCTACTGGCAGCCTGGGGTTGAGGGCCGGAGTAAAAATACAATATATATATATAATTAATTTTATTGTAATCATTCCATACAAATAGATCCATTTTTACAAAAAATTGGATTGAAAACAAATCAAACCCCACCCCTGAGAAGGAGAGCATGGCCAAAGGAGTAATACTTAAAGCTTGTAAACATGCCTAAATTGTTGAATTTAATAGGGCAATAAAGATAAATGGAGAAGAAAAAGAAATACGGAGATAATTATTTCTTCTTATTCTAAAATATTATTGATTAGATCCTGCCAGGTTTTGAAAAATTTCTGTACATATCCTCTAACTGTGAATTAGATTTTTTCCTATTTCAAATAATATAAAACATCGGTTTCCCACTGACTTATTAGAGGAGAATTAGGATTCTTCCAATTTAACAAAATAAGTTTGCGTGCCAAAAGTGTAGTGAATGCAATCACCGTTTGCTTGTCCTTCTCCAATTCAAGTCCATCTGGAAGAACACCAAACACAGCTGTTAATGGGTTAGGAGGGATTGTGACCCCAAGGCTGTCTGAAAGGCACATAAAAATTTTGGTCCAAAATGATGTTAGTTTGGTGCAGGCCCAGAACATGTGACCCAGTGAGGCAGGAGCTTGGTTGCAGCATTCATAGGTTGGATCTTGCCCTGGAAACATTTTGGACAGTTTTAAGCGAGACAGATGAGCTCGATATATCATTTTGAGTTGAATAATTCAATGATTTGCGCATATGGAGCTCGAGTGAATTCTCTGCAATGCTGCCTTCCACTCCCTTTCTGATATATTAATTAAGAGATCTTTTTTCCATTGTCCTCTTGGATCTTTGAAAGGAAGGGACTGTAAAATAATTTTATATATTGCAGAAATGGTGTCTAAGTCCTCGAAATTGAGCAGTATTTTTTCCAGCATGGTGGAGGGTACCAGATGAGGAAAATCGGGCAGGTTCTGTTTAACAAAGTTTCTAATTTGAAGATAGTGAAAGAAATGTGTAGCTGGAAGGTTAAATGTGGAATGTAATTGTTCAAAGGATGCAAAGATATTGTCTATATAAAGATCTCTGAGCAATTTAATCCCAAATATTTTCCAGATATTAAAAACTAGATATGTTTGCGAGGGTTGAAAGAGGTGGCTCTCTTGCAAAGGTGCCACAGATAAAAGATTCTCCATCTTAAAATGCTTTCTAAATTGGTTCCATATTCTTAGTGAGTAAAGCACAATTGGGTTATTAGTATATTTGAAATAACTTGCATTTATTGGGGCGCAGAGCAGGGAATATAAAGAAGTACTACAGGATTTTACTTCTATTGCAGACCAAGCCTTTGTATGTTCATCTATTTGTGTCCACGTTTTTATAGCTTGTATGTTCGCTGCCCAGTAATAAAACTGAAAATTAGGTAAAGCCATGCCACCTTCTGCCAGAGGTCTTTGTAGGGTCGCTCTACAGATATGTGAATGTTTTGAGTTCTAAATAAATGAGGTTATGGTTGAATCTAATTGCTTAAAAAATGATTTATTGATGTATATGGAATGTTTTGAAATAAAAAAAGAAGCTTAGGAAGGATATTCAACTTAACAACGTTAATTCTTCCGGCTAGAGTGAGATGAAGGGTTGACCATCTATGCAAGTGTTGCTTAATTTTTTCCATACAGACGGCGAAATTTTGTTGATAAAGAGCTTTATGTTTACTTGTGATATTTACCCCTAGGTATTTAAACTGATCTGCTATGGTAAAAGGTAGGGTGTCCAATCTAATATTATATGCTTGTGAATTCACTGGAAAGAGTATACTTTTATTCAAATTAATTCTGAGACCAGAGATCTTTTGAAATTCTGTAAGTGCTGTTAAAACAGCAGGCACAGTGTTTTCTGGGTCTGATATATACAGTACCATATCATCTACATATAGAGAAATTTTCTGTTTCAGTCCTTCTCTGATAATCCCCTTTATCTGATAAGAATTTCAACAGTGGTCCACCAGTGGTTCAAAGCCAATTGCAAACAGCAGTCGTGACAAGGGGCATCCTTGTCTGGTGCCACGTTCTAGTTTAAAGTAGTCTAGTTTAAACAAATGTTGTTAATACAAACTGAAGCTTCTGGATTGGTATACAGTAGTTTGATCCATGCACAAATATCCGGGCCAAACCCAAATTTCTCTAATGTAGTGAAAAGGTAGTTCCATTCAATCATATCAAATGCTTTTTCTGCATCCAATAATAATAATTTCTCTGGGGTGTTTGACTTTGCTGGTGAATATATTACATTAAACAGGCATCGAAGATTGGAAGATAAGTGTCAGCCTTTAATAAATCCAGTTTGATCCTGTGATATTACCGAAAGCAGCACTTTCTCCATCCTTCTAGCTATAATTTTTGAGAGTATCTTAACATCATTATTCAGAAGTGAAATTGGTCTGTATGATGCACATTGTAACAAGTCCTTATTTTGTTTAGGAAAGACGGTGATTAATGCTTGACGAAAGGTTTGAGGTAGAAGTTGATTGTCTCTAGCTTCTGTAAATGTTGCCAATAAGAGGGGAGCTAGCTGAGCGAAGAATTTCTTATAAAATTCTACAGGGTAGCCATCAGGGCTTGCTGATTTCCTGCCTTGAAGTAACTTTATAGCATCAAGTAATTCTGATAGCGTCAGAGGTTTATCCAGTTCCTCAGTACTACAAGTATCTATTTGTGGTGTCTGTAATCCATATTACTAACCGAGAATGCTAAACTGGATGATGGATGCAGGCACATCCGGCAATGGGCCGTAGCTGCAAAAAGACGTACTGCGCAGGCGCAAAAAGAGTCCGCGAGAGTCGGCTGAGGAGCCGAGAAAGGCGGACAAAAGAGGGCGAGAGAGGCGGATGAGGGGCTGCAAGAGGCGGACAAGACCACAGAAAAAAGGAGTGAGCACAGGAAAAATGGAGAAATGAGGCGCAAAGAGCACCGAAAAAAGGAAAAGGCACATAAAAAAGTATTCAAACGCAAGCAAAGCACGAAACACATTGCACACGAAACTAGACCCCAAAAAAAAAAAAAAGAGGCTCGCGCACAACAGCAAGGCACCCCCCCCCCTACAGGCACCGGACGGGACACACACCAAGAGGGGGATTCAACAAGCCCATAGAACACAAAAAAAAGAACACAAAACCACCCCACAGACCCTACAAGCAAGGGACGGGACACACACAAAGAGGGGGATTCAACAACACACAGGAACACAAAAAGAAAGAAGACGCTCGCGCCACAACAATCCTCAACCCACCCCCTCCCCCCCACACACACACACATCCATAAGAAGTGACACCCAAAGCCACATATTCTAAAGTGAACATCAACACCTTCACACTAGACAGCATAGGTGTCAGCATTGGTGGATCTCCTTACAATAAAGCACTATTAACCGTTCAACTGCAGAAAAGGAAACATATTAACAGTGACTGCGATCCTCCTTATTACTTATCCATATTTCGCATGCTGAGAAAGAAACAAGTCATGAATACACGGTCACGGGTACAAAACGAAAAGGAAATGATAACAGGAACAAACACACGAACACGAAAGAAACAACAAAATAGACGGCAATGCAGCATAGGTGGATCTCATTACAATAAGGCACTATTAACCGTTCAACCGCAGAAAAGGCTCCATATTAACAGTGAGTGCAATACTCCTTATTACTTATCCATATTTCTAAAAGAAAAAATGTCTCGACTCCAAAAACGCAAAGCTCAACTAAAGCTTCTAACTAACGATGTACCTAAAAGTAAAAACTTTATGAACTGCATTAGATCCTACAATAGTTCATTTGCTTTTGCATATACCGGAGTAAATATCAGGCCACCAAAAGGCAATGGCCCATACTGCTTTCGCATATGTGCACAAATACTGCATCACATTGGAACAGTGCACCCTGAAACAAATCAACAACGCAAATATGCACAAATCTACATCCTAGATCCACATTACTCAAACTATCAATCAAAGTGCTGCATCGCAACAGGCACGGATTCAAAACGAAACACCTCCCGTCTCAGACATACGTTAATGGCAGCGAAGGCTACAACGGGCTTCTCACACAGCACAGGCAAATCGATTACAGCTCCAAAACAACACGTCCCAAATACTACACATGCAACAACGCGCCTCTCAAACGGCACAAGCAAAACATACACCAGGAACATTCATTCGGATTAATGAATGTCATTTGCAATCATTGTCATTCAGTTCACTTCCCTGAAGAAACAACTGGCAATACAAGTAATACATTTACACGTTGTTGTCAAAAGGGTCAAATTAGACTGCCTCCTTTACATTCATATACTGAATATCTACAGAAGCTTATAACTAACGATGTACCTGAAAGTGAAATCTTTATCAACTACATTAGATCCTACAAATCGGTATTCACTATGAACATTAACGGTGGCACTGCACGTGACATCCATCTTGAAAAAATGTTGTTTATTGATGAATGTTCAATGGCATCCACTTACTCAACACCATTCATAAACTTCTACAAACGTTTATGAATAATAATATTCGATTTGGAGGAAAGGTACTTTTATGAGGAGGAGATTTTAGACAGTGATTAGCTATTCTTCCAGATGCCATGCACTCAGCTATTGTTCAGTGCACCTTAAAATACGCAGACAATTGGCATTGCTTTCAAAAGATACAGTTAGTAAAAAAGATACGATGTCCAGAACCAGATCATAACAATTGCTTATTACAACTGAGAGATGGTACACTCACCAATACAGATGGACTTCAGCCACATATTATTACAATTCCTCAAGCCTTTATCTGCGACGACTTAGTTACAGAGACATTTGGAACAGCAATCTCATTAGACCAAATGCCCCTTTTAACACAACGCACTATATTATGTCCAAAAAATATTAATGTGGAAAACATTAATACCCAAGTCATTCCATTACTTCCTGGAGAGACACAACTCTTTCTAAGCTCTGACAAACTTGACTCTGATCACAACAATAACCATCTTAAATGATCTTACAAGTTCTGAGCTGGAATTACCTTTTACACTTAAACGGCGTGTACAAAGAAATTTTCAAATAAACCTTTACACTGTGCCACACACTTTATTGTTTGCTTTCTATTTGCATCATCTACACCGTCACACTATTCTATATCTCATTCATACATCACGCTCTTTGTCATTCCCAACACCAGGGGTTGGCGAGCGAAGCGAGCAGGGGGCGGAGCCCCCTAGTGTATCCAGAAATGCATTAGATTGTTTGTTGTCTTCTTTAAACTCAGTAGACTATAAGGTTTTATAGTAGTCTCTAAATGTGTGCATTATATTTTTATGATCAATGATTTAATCTGGCGGCACGGTGGCGCAGTGGGTAGCGCTGCTGCCTCGCAGTTAGGAGACCTGGGTTCGCTTCCCGGGTCCTCCCTGCATGGAGTTTGCATGTTCTCCCCGTGTCTGCGTGGGTTTCCTCCGGGTGCTCCAGTTTCCTCCCACGGTCCAAAGACATGCAGGTTAGGTGGACTGGTGACTCTAAATTGGCCCTAGTGTGTGCTTGGTGTGTGGGTGTGTTTGTGTGTGTCCTGCGGTGGGTTGGCACCCTGCCCAGGATTGGTTCCCTGCCTTGTGCCCTGTGTTGGCTGGGATTGGCTCCAGCAGACCCCCGTGACCCTATGTTTGGATTCAGCGGGTTGGAAAATGGATGGATGGATGATTTAATCTCCATTTGTGTTGATAATTACTGGTATTGCATTGTGAACTTCTTGCTTGTGGATTTGTTGAACTAAAAGCTTATTAGCTTTCTCTCCGTGTTCATACTAATGATGTCTTGATTTATAAATAAGTTGTTCAGTTTCTTTAGTTGTCAAGATGTTGAGTTCTGTATGCAGAGCCTGCCTTTTCCTACGAAGAGCCTCACTTGGACATCTGGCTTGTTCTTCATCTATTCTAGTAATTTCGCTTCTTAGCTCTGACACTTTCTTGGTTTCTGATTTATTTCTGTGGGAAAGATATGAAATAATCTGTCCTCTTAAGAAGGCCTTTAGAGTTTCCCAGAGTGTTCCTGCAGAAACCTCTGTGGACGTGTTTGTCTCTAGGAAGAAACTGATTTGTTTGGATATAAATTCTGTACAGTTCCTGTCTGCTAATAGAAGTGGGTTAAGATGCCATCTGTGAGGTGAGTGTGAGGAGCTTAATGATTTTAGTTCCAAGACCAGAGGTGCATGGTTATAGATAACATTTGTGTCATATTTGCAAAATGTAATCGTAGGCAATAAATTATTATCTATAAAGAAATAATCAATTCTTGAGTAGCTATGATGCACTGGTGAGTAGAATGAATATGTTCTTGAGTTTGGGTTTAGAAACCTCCAGGGGTCTGATAAGTTGTGGTCAGTTACAAACTGTATAATTGTCTTTGCAGTGTTAGATGTCGTTCCCCCCCTGTGACAGGAGTCCTATCTAAGAGTTGATTTAAAACACAATTAAAGTCCCCAGCCATTATAATTTTATGAGTGTTCATATTGGGAATGAATGCAAATAGATTTTGCATGAATTCCTTATGCACATTGGGTGCATAAACATTTATCAAAATCACTTTACAGTTAAATAAGATGCCCATGACCATCACATATTTCCCTTCAGGGTCCGATACTACATCTGATGCTACAAATGGGACTGTTCTGTGTATGAGAATTCCCACCCCTCTAGTTTTCTTTGTAAAGCTAGAATGGAACATTTGGCCAGTCCAGTCTTTTTGTAGTCTGAACTGATCGTTGGTTAGTAAGTGGGTCTCCTGTAAAAATACTATTTTAGCGTTTAAGCCTGTTAGGTGAGAGCATACTTTCTTTCTCTTTAATTCATGATTCAGGTCTTTTTGCAACATTCTTGCATGCAGACTTTGAAAATAAAATCGCAAAAGAGAGATTGCATTTTCATTTTATGATTTTAATTTTCCTTTTTGCAGAAAATACCTCCTATTGATACTAACATCTTGGAGCAAACTAAAGTACAGCGTATCGCTCCTTAAGGATTAACAGTGAACACATTTAATAACATTTACATTCATGAACAGCAAACGTGGCCATAATAGCGCATGTATATATCTGAATAGAAGTTGAAGTGACTGTAATATGCACATTAATCAATGCAAGAAAGAGAACAACTTTCTTTGTCAGTAATGCACAACATACAGTTAGAAAAGGTAGCAGCAAACTTTAAGTTGAAAACACAAACAATAGGTGAACAAAAACGCTGTGCAAGCACTATACTCCTATGGGGTGTTTCTTGCCCAGACTGAGCATGAAGCAGGGAATTGTGCACAGGTATAATATGTTTTTAGGTGTTCCTACTTAATGTATTTTGTGTTAAACACAAAAATAGTACAGGTTGTGACCTTTTAATTAAGAATAATGCAGATTGTGCTACTGATAAAGTTGGATTAAGACATCCCCAGCTCTCTCACTACCCCCATTATGAACATCACATGTCAATAATAAATCAGGTACAGGTATTGAAGTAGGAAAAAAAAACTTCAAAACTTTATATCAGATCAATATGACCTTCTTTTTTTGTTCATTACATGGTTGGCACCAAAATGAATTTGGCAGGTGGGGTCTGGAGTATCACAGGGAATGATGCATGATTGCAAATAAAGCATTTTAATTCACAGCACATATGCCTGAGAGTGCATAAACAACAACAAAGATGTGCAAACAGATCTTTGTCATACAGAATACAATGGTGTTTGTTCACATGATAGTAAGACAAAGGCAGGTTGTGTCGATTAAATGCATGTCACCAGCACACATTCTAAAAACCAACATACAACATTCAATATACAGCACAGTGCAACAATTAAACAAAATTGAACAATGTAAAAAATAGTTCTGCCTACCACTGCATGCTGCTTGAATAAGCTGTTAATACTTAGCTATCAAAAGTAAAATTACACCAGGCTTATTGCTTAGTATAAAACCAAATGTTAAACCACTGAACTTACCTTTTGAAGCAGTGAACCTGAAGAGTCTATAAACTATACTTCAGTTGAAGTTACAGAATATGTTCAAAGTCTCTCTTCAATTTTTTCTTTCGCTTCACCACTAAGCTCTTGCTTCAAATTACCATCTATTTTCTCTTTTATGGCCCGGTAACACATCAAATAGCCAATATCATAAAAATGACTTATTCAACACCTGTCATGTTTGTGCCAAACCCACTTGTACTTTTGTTTTAAAGTAGTAAAGGCCACTTTGCAAGCAGGGCCCCAGGGTGACCACATGAGTCACCCTGATGGTAGATCCAGGCTTGCATAGATGTATCAGCTTTAATGTTACATTTATGTACTTTGCTTAAAACAATTCTAATAACGAACTGTACAAAACAATTAGTACATTCTAATATAAATGTGTTGTGACTACATTGTATTTGTATGATGAACAAAAGAATGATCAGAGTTTGCAGATGATGATTTAGCTCTAAAAAGTATAAAATCATAATAAAATCAGCATCGATGAAACAGGGTCTTATATCTTTAATACCAAAACCAAATATACAGACCTCTGCCATGTGGGTAATTGGCACTCTACTACACTTTTAAATTCAGATTACAGATTACTAGCATCTCTGTATTCAAATAGACTTAAATCTTGTTTAGAAGATATCATTTCTAATATCCAGTCTGGCTTTATGAAAGGGAGGCATATATGCAGTAACATTAGACTAATTCTAGACATTTTAGATTATCCAGACTTTATAAAATTTGTGAATTTCCCATCGGGATTAATAAAGTATCTATCTATCTATCTATCTACCTAAATCAAGAAGCACTCATTCATTTCTAAACCTCTACAAGGCCTTTACTGAGTAGCACTTCTTTTTTATTTTTGAAGCTTTAAGTAAATTTGGTTTTGGTTATAAGTTAAAACTATGGTATATACTTTTTTTAATGGCATTTATAGTTGCGTGTCTCTATCTTTTGGCACTTCTTCCAGTTTTGTTAATGATAGGGACATTTGTCAGGGCTGTTCTATTTCCCTGTTTCTTTCCTTTTTGGAAGCTGAACTTCTTAATCTGTATGTTACTCATTGCTCCAGGATTGATGGTATTAAGATTGGTGACAACACTCTCAGCCAGTTAGTGGTTGATACCTATCTTTTTCTAAAGGACTAGTCACAGGTATCGGTGGTCTTGAATGGTCTCAGTCTTTTTCAGGGGCTTCTGGTTTGTCAGTGAATGCAAGGAAAAGTGAAATTATGTATGTACATCCTTCAGATAGAAGCACTAGAAATGGAATAGCTGTGAAACACAACATTGGGTATCTTGGTGTTAATACATGCAAAATAAGCTCTAAGTGAATATCTAAAAACTTTGATCCAAAATTAGACCAAATGAAAAAAAAATCTTAGCTGTAGAGAGATCTTACAATTTATGGAAAGGTTCATACTGACAAAGGGTAAAGGCATGTCATGTCTAGTGTACCTGGCACTGTCATTACATGTTGATAAGAGAATGTGTAATTCTCTTGATTGCCAATTGTTTAAGTTTATTTGGGAGAACAAAACTGAATATGTTAAAAGAAATACATTGTTAAAATGTTACAATGATAGTGGTCTTAATGCCTTGGATTTTCAAACAATTAATCAGATATTCAACTTAAATTGGATTAGGAATCTTTTCTCTAACACAGACTCTTCTTGGTACAGGATCCCAAATTTGGTATTTGAACTGTAATTTCAAGTGTAGTAAACTCCCAATCAAACATTCCAATTTTCACAAACAAGCACTCAAATATCATGAACACTGAGTACATATTATCTTGCAACAAATCTTATTTATAAAAGAGTGGGCTGACCAGAACATTCTTTATCTTTCTGACCTTCTTAATGAGCAGGGAGATCGTTACACATTTGTAGATTGAAATATATGAGCATGTACTGATACATTTTATCACACCCACTCACAAAACAAACCACCTGGATTAGGACCCAAGTGTGGCAGGTGACAACTTAGCACCACACTGGAACAGTGTGAGGTTTTTTATGGTGGCTGGTTTGCCAATCCTGCCACCAACCCCTGAATTTCCCTTGTAAGATGGAGGACCTGCTTGCAGGGCTGGATGCAGAGTAATGTCGTACCCAGGACAAAGCAATTGCAGGTTATGGGCCTTGCTCAAGGTTCCCAATGGAGTGGAGTCACTTCTGGCATTTATGGGATTTGAACCAGCAACCATCTAATTGCCAGTGCAGATCCCTAGCCTCAGAGCCACCACTCTGCCCACCTGAAATATGAGTTTTATAAATTCACCTTGACTTGTGAATTCTCAGTCAGGCAGTGAAGTAGTTTGTTCAAATGTATTGAAAATGATATGTCGCTTCTGAATTCTTTAATTCCATTATCAAATTTCAATGCGTATACCTTGAAAGACATGCGTAAATGCAATATTTGATAGGCTGTGCAAAGTGAAATGAAAGACTCCCAAACTAAATGCAGGTTGTGAACTCAACATGGTAGTTACTGTTTAAAGATTAATCTTTCATAGACAAGTATAGACCATTGGGTCACGGGGTCTGCTGGAGCCAATCCCAGCCAACACAGGACGCAAGGCAGGAAACAAACCCCGGGCAGGGTGCCAGCCCACCACAGCGCACAGTGGGGACAATTTAGGATCGGCAATGCACCTAACGTGCATGTCTTTGGACTGTGGGAGGAAACCCATGCAGACACGGGGAGAACATGCAAACTCCATACAGGGAGGACCCGGGAAGCGAACCCTTAAAGGCGAGACAGCAGCGCTACCACTGTGCCACCCTGCCACCCCTAAATTTGAAGCAATTTAATAAATTGTATTACTTCAGTAATTTCTGTAGGTGTAGAACAAATAACTAAGCAGTCTGTCTCTTAAGATTAATAGCATGACCTTGTAGAATCCCCAGTAAATTAGTGATCTTTCAGATTGTTTAAAGGAAGAGATTATGACACCACCTTGGCCCAAGGTTTATTTACAAAGCATTTTTGATGCCAGAAGTAACAATATGCTATCAGCATCCAACTGTATGTTGTATTTCACACTCATAAGTCCTGAAAATGATAAAATAAGTTACACAACAAAGGCAACACTGCATATAAACGTAATACACATTTTAGAGTAAGACAGCTGTCACCAATTATAGGCAAATTAATGTTTATTTTAGGCAATAAAAATGTATTTCAACAGTTTTGAGGTATTGTTAAATTGATCTGAATTAAGGTAAAGCTTAGTGTGAGAAATGAGGTGTCTCACTGTCTCTGCCTTCATTGTCTGCTGTACTGGGTCATATGATATCTAAAACAGTAAACTAAGCTTAAATACAATGCCATTTTTGTAGAGCAGTTAAAAGAAATATACATTATTAAAGACTTAATTTGTTTTTGTCCTTCATCTTATTCCTAATTGTCCACTCCCATCTGCAATTCAAAAGTTATGTTCTCCACCACAAAAGGTTTACTTGGGCTAAACACAAGAGTGCAGGCTGCCTGGAAGGAGTGATGAAAAACAATGGTGGCATGACATAGGAAGTCGAACACAGTAGCAATGTGTAGCAATCCTTTGTAAAGGATTCAATACCAAACCGCTAAATACATTAACAATGGCTAAGGGTACTTTAGCCTCAGCTTCTCCCCACAGCAAGGCCTAAACTTCTGAATACCTTAAGGCCAGAAGCCTGCTCCTGCTGGGATCACAGAACAGCCTGCTGCTGGTTCGCTACCTTTGAAAGGGTGTAACCTGGGTTAGAGTTGCTAGTGACAGTAAACAATAAGGCTGTTTCAGTGAGATAATACCCAAACTTTATTTCAATCTAAACTCTAAACTTAAACCAGGCTTATCAAATGTTAGTTAAAGTAATGGTTAAAAACATAACCTGAGCAATTCAAATCAGAGTCACACATCAAGCTTCATGTCAGGTAGTCAGTTTGCTTTTTGTTATTAAAATCTTTTTTCTACTTAAGCTTGATGTGATGCTTGCAAGAGTAAGAATGGGTTGTAGATGGCTAGTCTCACAGAAATCTCTCTCTCTATAGTAGTTGTAATGTCTCTGAAACTACTTTTAAACTCCTTTTCTTTTTAGAGATCATTTGACAAAATCAGAGACTATAAAAACACCAGAAGGAAAGAAAACAACAGTGCATGCAGCTGAATCACTGCATGAAATTTTATAGACAGTCATTTTGGTGTCACCTGTTGAAGTCAACACCTCCAGTAATGCCACTGGTTATTTTTCTTTTGTCATTCCAATTGGAGTCTCATAGTCAGTAGCAGGATTTGAACAAACAACTCCAGCCTTAACCATTACACCACACTGCCTTCTAATAAAGGATACATTTCCATGGTCTGGTTACTTGTCAGTTAAATAACTTATAGCTAATTATGAGAAACATGTTAACTTCAACATCCCCAAAAGTCCCTATTTGGCATGCTTCTTACAAGCACATATAACTAGTTAGATTATCTCAGCTTAAACATATCTTCTTATATATTACACTACCGTGGCTGTTCGTTTGTCTGTCCAGGATTTTAAATCACATGTAGCTTGTAAACCGTTTCACCTGTTGACCTGAAATTTGGTACACATACACTACGTGACGTCTACTATCCGCTCTCGGGGTGATGATTTTTATTATTCTTTTTTTAAAATTGTATTTTATTGTAGAGTCAACTCTCGGCAGCGCGCAGCAGGGCAGCAGGGTAGCCGTGCGGCGCATACATACGTGCACCGTTCTCATCCCTACCACCTTTGCCGTCACTTCCTCTACCTCTTCATATCTTAAATCATTCTTGAGGCAGATTGAAGACTTAAGTGCTAGCTTAAGTGAAAAATTAAGAAAAACGTACTAAGTAATTGCAACACAAAAACTAACTTAATCAGTTTTAACGCAAAAAGATGCAGAGGAAAGAAGAGAAGCAGCAGGCCACTAGGGTTGAGAAAAGAAGAGCTGCTCAGGAAACAACAAGTGCATCAACCTCTGAGGAAAGGAATGGTAAACATACAGAGAAAGAGGATGAAAACTAGGAATGCTCAAGTCAAGTGTATTGTGCCGTTACTGGTACATATATAAAATAACACTCTTTTTAGTGTTGACTTTTTACATTTGCATATCTCCCAATGTTTTTCAATTTACTTGCATGCATCCCAGAATTCTTTATCTATTAAAACACTCATTGTCATTTCTAAGAGTCATTCTCTGACCAAACCTTCTGTCTAAAAGGCACGTGTCTGTCAAATCCTGTAAAAAAGAATGTTTGCTCCCCCAGTTTACTCACTTTATCTAAATAATCCTATAATAAACCTAATATCCACAGAAATTAAATACTATAAGTCTTGTTATTCTTTTGCTGATACACCATGCATGGTTAGTAAGCTTATCTGAGTGCATGTGACATCACTGTGTCATGGTCGCATAGTTTCTTAGGGAGTGAGCATTGTGTTTAATAAATGTCTGCACTTTGTTTTTAAAGAAAAAAAGACTTTTTCTTACATCCAAGGGCAGTGGAAACTGATTCAGTAGAGGATGTTGTAGTCTGATGTCCTTGTAGTTAAATCATGGCTGCATCAACCTCAAAAAGGTCTTTTGAGTTTAAGTGAAAGTCTATTCTATTAAGGAGTTTTTAAGCATATGGAGCAAGGGACTCGTTGAATATGAAGTTATAGAAAGACTTTTGGGTAAAGAGTCATGTGTGAAAGGAAGAATGGTCAATGTAGAGTAATAGAGGGAGACTAGAGGAGAGAAAAAGAGTGTAAGTGAGTGAGCAACCCCATCTTATAGAGAGAGTTTATAAGCCTGTGTAGGTCATGAAAGGCAACAGAGTTTGTCGTCTTTTTTAAATTTTACTTTGTATTTTGATCCTCTTTGTTTATATAAGGGCACACCACCTTTGATACATTGACCCTCACTCTGGCTGTGCTAAGATTCTGGAAATACTCTCTCTCTCTCTCTCTCTTTCTCTTTCTGTCTCCCTCTGTCTTTTCTGTTACAGTACATAATAAGAATTATCTTATTTCACTAATCCAGTTGTAGGGTTTAGTTAGATCCCTTATTAATGGCTGATTGCTTATGTGTTTTCTTATCTTTTCATATGATAGGTGGATCCAAAGAAGACCATGGGAACAGTGAGTATACATTAATACATTCTGTTTTCGCCATATCTGCCAACATTTACAGTTGAATATAAAGTACTGTATTTTAACTTGAAATTGTGCTCTTCATGAATTAGTATTTTATTTAACAGTATAAAATAAAACAAAATCTTGCCAAAAATTGTAATAGTAATTACGAGATTTCATTTTGAAAGGAGCATGCGCTCCATGAAGAACAGTTTTTTATATTTCAACTGATAGACTACAGGCACACAAACCTCAAAACAGGTGTTTGAAGGAAAAAATAGTTGAGAAAAATAACAATTATCTTTATTTTGAATGCAGATTTAACCACTTGAAACAAAGAGCTAGGAAGGCAGCACATGATAAATTGTCTGTATTGACCCTTCTACTCCGTTGGGCCCTTAAGCAAGACCTGTAACCTGCAATTGTTCCGTCCTGGGTTTGATGTTAATCTGCATTCATTCCTTAAGTGGGTCACGGCGCTTTGATCAGGTGGTGATGGCGCAGATTGCCACCACAGAAAACGGAAAAAGAACAGAAGAGAAAGTATTGGTTAAAACTGATTTCGGATCCACCATGAATGATAATGACAATTAATTGAATATACAGAGCATCAGCATTAAATAAAATGAAGCTATGAGAAAGCCATGTTAAAGTAATGTGTTGTGAGAAGGAACAGGTCATAATCCAATACAACATCATCATGGCACGAGCATACATGGCTGCCAATAGAAGTCAGTCACTGGTGTTTATCAATGATATGACTGCTGGCAGAATCAGCAGAATGAATTCTGAAGTATACAGAGCTCTATACTGTCTGCTCAGATTCAGACAAATGCAGCAAAACTGATAGGATGATGCTTCCCAGTAAAGATGGACAATGAGCCAAAACATACTATGACAGCAAACCAAGTGCTTTTCAATGCAAAGTAGTGGAATCAATCAATCAATCAATCAATCAACTGGCCTCAACCAAATTTTACATGCATTTTACTTGCTGAAGACAAAACTGCACTTGAAGACAGCTGCGGTAAAGACCTGGCAAAGCATCACTAGAGTGGAAATCCAGCATGGCTATGGATTTCCGAATTCAGGCAGTCGTTGACTATAAAGGATTTTCAACCAAAAAGAAAAAGAGCCTCCCAATGGCCAGTCCAGGCCTGGACAGAAATTACAAACTGCTAAGAATTCTAAAAATGAAAACTATACCCTAATTTAATGCTTCTAATGCTTCTCTCTTGATATTAAGGTCTAGCTTTCTAGACTCTTTTACTCTGAAGCATACACTTTATAATCATTGTACTCTTCTATATACTTTAGAAACAATATACTTTTCAGTTGTTCCTTACTTATTGCATATTGTAACGTGTGAATCCCTGTCTTGCACCCCAAAACACGAGGTTGAGTCTCATTACTTTAGCGAAATCAACTTTATTCCACTTGAAACAGGAACAGCACGGTTATTTATTGTAGCGGGATCTACCACTCTGCTATACACAGACCCAGCAATCAGGCAGGGTTGTGACCAGGTTAGAGGCCAAGTAATCTTGTTCCCTGCATTTATAATGTTCCTTGCATCACCCATCAACAGCAAGCGCTTGTAGCACAACCGTGATTAACTTGGATCTGCTTTAGCTGCGAGCTGTTGAAGTGTTGGGAGCCCGCGGTTGCCCCGGCAACAGATAAACTGTCTTCCACAGACCGGGCAATCGCACTTCGGGACACTCTTCAGTGTGTCATCCCATTAGGGGGTGTCCAAAAAGAGTTTAGAAACCTTACATCTCCCCCCTCAGCTTTGTCTACACCGGTGTGGGCAAAGTGAGCATCCAAGTCGGGCTTGGCTAGGCAGGAGAGAACATCACCATCGATGTGTGCAACACCGGGATGTTGGCGACATTCAAAAGCAAAGCCTGTAAACAGATAGACCACTGGGTGAGCCGGGCATTTGTATCCTTCTGTTTGTACAGCCATTACAGCAGGGCGTGGTCAGTCACCAGGGTAAATCGTCCTCCCCAGAGATAGTAACGGAGGGCCTCCACCGCCCACTTAATCACTAAACACTCCATTTCAATTGTTAAATAATTACGTTCCTTGAGTAGCAGCTTTCTGCTGAGAAATGTGATGGGGTGCTGTTCCCTCTCAAAATATTGCAAGAACACTGCTCCAAAACCTAAAGTGCTAGCATCTGTTTGCAGAATAAATTCCTTTAAAAAAGCCTGGATTGCACAGAACTGGGAATGATGCTAAAGCGGCTTTTAGGTCCGCAAAAGCTCTCTCACAGGCATTAGTCCAGACAACACTACGATTCTTTCTGCCCTATGTCAAGTCAGTGAAGGGGGGGGGCTGGGTGGGGGGATTGGCCTGATGCGCAAAATTGGGAATGAACTGGCTGCAATACCCTTTAAGTGCGAGGAAGGCATGAACCTGCCTCTGTGTTTTGGGATGGGATATGCAAGCACCTCCCCCATCTTGTCCATTTTAGACTTGAGCAAACCCTTCCCATGGAATATCCTAGATAGTGGGTTTCAGACATACCCAGCTTGCACTTCTACGGGTTGGCCAACAATCCCGCCAGCTGTAAACTGTCAAGCACTGCCCAAAGGTGGATAAGATTCCCAGTCATTACTAAAAATGACCACATCATCAAGATTGACATCTGTGTACGTGGAATGGGGACGTAGGATCTGGTCCATCATTCGTTGAAAGGTCAGCGGTGTGCCATGGAGACCAAAAGGGAGTACTGTAAATTCAAACAACTCGTCCGGAGTGGCAAACATGGTTTTCTCGCAACTGGACTCCACCAAGGGGACCTGCCAATAACCCTTCATGATGTCACTGGTGAAGACATATGAAGCCTGCCCGAGCTCTTCCAACAACTCGTCTACATGCGGCATCTGGTATGCATCAAACTTGGAAATCTTATTCAAATGCCTAAAATCAATACAGAACTGAACCGAACCATCAGACTTTGAAATGAGTACAATTTGGCCCCCTCCATTCAGTTTTGCTTGGCCGAATAATGTCTAATTGAAGCATCTGTTGGACTTCCTCATGTATCACTTTCCTTGTTGCCTCTGGTAGGCGATATGGGAGTACCTGTGTAGTAAAACTGGGTGGAGTGACAATCCTGTGTTCTGCAATTGTCATCCGGCCAGGTGTGGCTGAGAAGACGTCCAAGTTCCCCTCGATCAGCAATAGTAATTCCGCTTTCTGGGTGTCAGGTCCCCAATAGTGACCTCAGTCTTGGATGCAGCTGCAGCAGTGACCAGGGGCCTCATGTATAAACGGTGCGTACGCACAGAAATGTTGCGTACGAACCTTTCCACGCTCAAATCGCGATGTATAAAACCTAAACTTGGCGTAAAGCCACGCACATTTCCACGGTAACTCATTCCTTGGCGTACACAATTTATCCGCCCGGTTTTGCAGACTGGCGGCACCCAGTGTCAAAGCAGTGCTACTGTTCCTGTGTGATCACCCTTTCTTTCTTAAATCCACATTCCTGGCACGGCTTTATAAATACACTGAAATTAACTGCATATTGTTTATTAGTGTAATGCATCTGATTGTAATTAACCTGCAGCAATATAATGGTCCAGGGAATAGCCATAGTATTCCAAATACCATAACTGCTTTAGCGTTGTAACTCTCACTGCATCTTCTTTCAGCTGATCCCGTTAAGGGTTGCCACAGCAGATCATCTTTTCCCACATTACTCTCACTGCACCACTCGGAGTATTTATATCACTGTATCTGAGTGGGAAATCACAGCAGCAGCTGATTGGAAAGAGAATTATCGGTACACAGCATGAAGCAGATGCTGCCTGAGCCACAGCAAACGCTTTAGTCCCTGTACGGACTTCGCGGTTTAGAAACAGTTTCATCCCAAGAACTCTAAACGCACTAAATCAGTCCATCAAGTGCTCCTTGTAGAAATGTTTGGACTTATAAGTACAATTACCCCACTGTAAACTTGCACTACAGTTATAATATTGCACAACCTGCGCCACTTTATAAAGCGCGTATTTACATGTGATGACGGTATTCATTTCTAAGACGAAATGCAGCAAAACATGTTGATTATATTATACAGATAAAACTTTAACTTCATTTAAATAATCTGTATTGTTAATAATTAAACATGTGAGGACACGGTGCCGCAGCGCTAGCTAGTTCAGTAATTGTTCCTGCCTTGCGCTGTATTATTGCTGGTGCTGACGCGACACTGGAAAGATAGACGGATATAATAATTAAACACGTACTACTAAGATATTTCAATGTTCCTTAAAAGTTTTGAAGAATCGAAGTTCTAAGCTTACAGATGGCTTCACGTCTATTACATAGCTTATTGTGTGGCGATTGAGTTTTTGGAGAAAGAAAAGTAAGGACAGGAATTGGAGGTTAGTACGTTTGAAAGAGACAGTACTGCTGTGATAAATTATTTCATTGAAGGTTGCGCATGGCGCAGCAAGCCTCTTGCGTGAGACATGAACAAGCACTGCGCCACCGTGTTCCCATGTTTAATAACATACTTTCATTCCTATCATCATGAAAAAGATATCACGTATACATCTCAGTATTTTAATTATTCAGAGAGCTGTAATATCAAGAATGTAATGGATTATGTGTCCTGTCGGAGAAAGAGAAAGCCCGTTTAAAAAGCAGGTAGTGATTCATACACATAGAGCACATAGAAGATCAAATACAGAACAAAGCATTTAACATGCCACTTTAGTTACAATGGGATTTGAGAAACTGGTAAATTAAACGATTTTAAGATGAAGTTTATGATGTTCTACTTTAATGGCAAAATAAACTACGTGACTAAAGTGGAAATTTCGAGATTAAAGTTGACATTTCGTGCTTTTTTCCCCACTGTGTGCCTTTTTTTTGTCTGTACCCTAATAAGCTTTCATATGACACTCAGACGGTGGGCTACGACTTGCCTTTTCACGGCGACTTTGATATGTGATTTCTTTATTATTTCGGGCACTGTGCGACTTTGTGAAGTTGAGCCTTCGAGTTTCTCCGACACTCTGTCACTCGATCATCTTCCTTTTGTTGATTATACCACTGTTTAAACCAACAAATAGTACGTTTTTCCTTTGCCTCCACTTGGTATTCGCTGAAATTCTTATATTTTCTCCCGTGCTTTTCCCATTGTCTTTTCACAGAAGGCTATTTATATTGATTTGCATATTCAAAGAGGCGTAATTCTGGGAGGAGTTGGGGCGGGACAGAAGGCGCGTGCACGTGCGTTACTTTTCACGCAAATCGGGATTTATGTAGTAGAAGAACATGAAAGTATGCGTTCGCACAGATTCCTGCATCTGGATTTTTCTGTGCATACGCACAATCCCGCTTTTGTGCTTACGCCATGTTATAGTGTGAGTTCTACGCACGGCGTTATACATGAGGCCCCAGGACTTCGTGACAGTTGTGCCACTCCTTTTAAAGATTAACATGCAAAATTTGTATGGTTTCCGCTGCCCAGGAATTATGACTTTATAATTCACAGGGGACATACGCTCTTCTACCACTGCCGGCCCTTTATGTGGTCAGATGGGATCAACACCAGCATGCCATCACCCTTCTTAAACTCATGGAGTTTACTCATCTTGTCATAATGACATTTTTGTGTGTCCTGCTTGTGCTGCTGATGCTCCACCATAATAGAGGACAACCTGACAATCTGCTCTTGCAGCAAAATGACTTGGTCGACAAACCTCCCCCCAGGGGGCGTTTCATGAGTTCCCGTCCATTCATCCTGAATAATGTCCAACACCCTGTGTGGTCACTGGCCAAATAATAGTTCAAAAGGGCTCATCCCAATCGACACTTGTGGGGCCTCCCGAACAGCAAAGAGGAGGAAAGGTACCACAGTATCCCAGGAAGTTGGATCATCATGGGCTATCTGCCGAATCATCTGTTTTAGGGTTTTATTAAATTGTTCAGTCAGGCCATTCATCTGCAGATGATAGACCGTGGAGTGTAACTGCTTAATTCCGAAACCTTCGCATAGCTGCTTCATGATGCGAGACATAAAGGGTGTGCCCTGATCAGTGAGAATCTTGTAAGGGATACCAATAAGTGTGAACATATTCAAGAGTGCTTTTGCAATAGTTCGTGCGTTCACCCGTCGCAGCACTGCTATTTCTTGAGGCGTAATCGATTAACACAAGCATCTACTGTAAGCCACTTTTAATCCTGAGAAGCGGGCCAACAATATCTAATCTCACCCTCTCAAAGGGGATGTCTAAAATAGGCATCGGTACAAGGGGTTCCCTGGCGGGCCTGTGAGCGGAAACTATTTGACGGGACATGCCTTACAAAATCACTCCACATCACAGCCCATATTCACCCAATAAAAGCATTTCAAAATGTGTTCCCTTGTCTTTTTCATGCCGAGGTGACCCCTCAAAGCATGACTGTGAGTGATTTTTAAAACCTTCTCTCTATGCTCACTTGGCACTACCAACTGCTTGATACGCCCATCACCCATGCAATCAGAAATCACCCGCTGCAGAAAACCATCCTTAAGTAAAAAATGAGGTGTTTTAAAATTCGGGTCCTCTCTCTCCCGATAATAAGAGTCATTTGCGACGTAGGTTTGTCTAAATGCAAAATCCAAGTTGTTATCGGAGCACTGTAGGCGAGTAAACTCCACCTGGATGACAGTCTCTGCTTCCTCTGTGTTTGATTCAAAATCGCACTTACCTCCCACTGCTATTTCGTCTTTGTCCAACTCCGTATTGAGTATCTGGTCTGTGGAGGCTGTTGCTTGCGACGGCATGGAAAACTTTGGCAGCTGTCTCGGGTTTTCTCTTGAGGATGATGATTCATCCTCCAGCTCACTGGACAACTCCGGTTCCATTTCAAACCCATTTCTTTAACTGACATTGTCTGTGGCGAGCCCCTCTCTATCCACTACGGGTGTAGGCCCTCTGCAGGCGGTCAAGACCCGTGGGAAGAGGGCATTCCTTTTTCTTATTAGTAGTGGCCAGGGTGAAGTGTCAGATATGGCAGTCCAAACCTTAAAGTTCCTCCCTTTAAATTTCTGGGGTCTGCTGGAGCAAGTCACGGCGGACTACACAGAGGTCACTACCAGAGTCCAACAGTGCTAAGCATTCTCGTCCAGCCAACATAATAGCAACCTTAAAATTGTCCTCCTTTAACATCTCAGGGGAAATGTAAGAGCCGCATATCTGGCCCAGACCGATAGCCATTGTTTGTGCAGGTGGGAGGTGACACTCTTGAGCCAGATGTCCCAGTTGATCACAGCAAAAGCAACTGTGTTTAGTCTGCACTATGGTGTTCACACTCTAGCGTCTTCTACTCATGGCACTGGCGACCCTGAAGGTCTGTGCTGGCTGGATCAAAAATCAGGGTCAACCCTGGATAGCCCCATTGTTTCCAGGTGGCTTGTGCCTCCTCTAATCGTTGGGTCAGATCCAACAGCGAGTGGAAATCGTTCTGCAGCATTTCCTTACAGAGTCTCTCGTCTATCCCTGATAGGACTGCATCAATAGCGAGCTTCTCCACAATGTGTTTGAAAGGGTCTCCATGGATCCAGCTTTGAATCAGGTCTACTAAGCCCTGGATCTGTCCTCATACAGGATGATCCTGATCAATATGCCACGGCCGAAACTGGCACCCCTTGACTCACAGCCGTGCGGAGGAGAATCTGTTGCATCATGTAGTCATAATTATCAAGCCTTTCAGGGGGGACATTACATATGGCTTGGAGGGCTTCTCCGGTTAAAAATAGGGCTAAAATAGCTATCTAGGCTCCCCTGTCTTAGTGCATCAAAGTTGACATATGTTCTAAGCAGAATAGGAAACACTCAGGGTCATCTGATAGAGCCATCTTTGGCAGCACATCTCATGGCCATGCCTAACCAGCGGCGACCGCCGGAGCCTCATCTTAATTGGTTTTTGCTGTAATTCTTGGGGATCCATTGGTTCAAGGACCCCACTCCTGGTACCATGTGACGTGTGAGTCCCTGTCTTGCACCCCAAAACACAAGGCTGAAACTCAGTACTTTAGCAAAACCAACTTTATTCAGCTTGAAACAGGAACAGCACAGTTATTTATTGTAGCGGGATCTGCTATTGTCCTATACACAGACACAGCAATCAGGCAGGGTCGTGGTCAGGTTAGTGGCCAAGTAATCCTGTTCCTTGCATTTATAATGTTCCTTTCATCACCCATTGATGGCAAGCGCTTACAGCATGACTGTGATCAACTCACATCTACTTTAGCTGCAAACTGCTAAAGCATTGGGAGCCCGCGGTTTCCCCGGCAATGGATAAGCTGTCTTCCCTAGATGCGGTGATTGCGTTTTGGGAAGCTCTTTGGCATGTCGTCCCGTTGGGGGGGGTCCCAAATGAGTTTAGAAACCGTACAATATACACTGAACATTTTATATGCAAAACCATTGTGATAAATGGAAGGATGACTGGAGTCCCAAAGAAAAGTTGGGGTGCCAACCAGACCATCCCATTGAATGCAATAGTCCACAAAACTGAACACAGATACACGCTTGGTGGCACAACAAAAATCAGGCTTTTTAATTGCAGTCTCAGCCAACTAGGCACATTAGAAAAAGGACATCGTCTGAGCGGGTCAGTCACAGAGAGTTGTGTCATGTGGAGGTTTCTCCCTAAAGTGAGATGTTCTTTTCTGTGATTGTATAAATTTTATAGTATCTCAGTCCGCAATGGCAGGGCCTCTGGGACACTGGTGGTGGGGAGCTTTGTTGCCCTCTATGGGCAGTTTCTCGGTGCTGTGGATACCAAAACAGATGACAAGGCTAGTGACCACACCCCCTCTAGTCCTCGCGCAGTATGATGACACACGTAATAGAGTCCGGATGGTGATCCTCAGGGACCCATACATAACACCTTATACGCAAAGTTATGGAAAGCTGCTGTACAAGACATATACATAATGCACAACTCTGCATTAACCACAAGAATTACCTAACACAGGATACAGGGAATAACTGTCCATAAAACATTAACTTTTTTTGCTAAGAAACTCAAAATGAGATCGATCATGTCTCAATCCATACCTTGCATTTTCGATTCAGCATCAAGAGTCACTTGCCAAATCAGGGATCTCAGGTTCAGGAGTAAATCTGAACAGAATCAGGAGCAAAATAACAGATTTAGCTTGCCAGAGAAGTGATTGACTGTTAACAATATTCTTCTTCTCTCTAATGACTGTTGAACTACACCACATTATCTATAGGGCTGTTCATCTGCTTCACTGTATTATTCAGTAGATCTTTACTTATATTACAGTTTAGATTTAACATACAAAACTGTATATGTAAAGTTATGTAAAGCTGCTTAATTTGTTTACTTCATAAAGTGACTTGTGATGGTACAGTATATGAGTAGTGTAATATAAAGTAAAATAAAAATTTGATTGATTGACAGGCCTTGACAGCTGATATTATCTGAGCATATAGTTTATAGCTGTTTAGTTTAAAAATATTACATGAAGTGGCAAGTTTATGTGCTTAAGTGTTCTAGAAGTAATTAAGGATGTTTTTTTAACAATTCACAAGAAGGTTCATAGAACCTTAATGCCAAAAATGAAAATTTACCAATAATTAAAAAAAAAAAAACTTAAAAAAAGCTGGAAATATAAATGGCTTACCATTTAATCAATAACAGTATTTTAAACTGAAGTTTAAAATGTATTCAAATTACTTAATCCCATTGATGTCATATTTGATACTGGGAATAACTGCGAGTTTTGTGCGATTGAAAACACTATAGATATGATATTTGAAGCAATTTAATAAAATTTATTACTTCAGCAATTTCTGTAGCTGCAGGACAAGTAAACTTTGTAGTCCATCAATAAGATTAACAACATGACATAGTAAACTGTAAATTATTCCACTGCACCATATTTCATGACAATATTACTGTTAAATATAAATAAGTTGATTTGTGTCCAGCTTCTCTGATAAGGCTGCTCTGGTGACAGTACCTCAAGAAGAAGAGGGGTGGAAGAGGAACGCTAGTATACAAGCGTCCTCTAAGAATCAGCCTAGATTTTCGTTACTAATTTTATGTTTTTCCATATATAGAAATACAAACCAATTACGGCAATGATACCTAAGCCTTCTACATTCGTAGGTTTTTGAAATGCTAAAATAATGTGTCCCACCAAGGCAACATCAATATATAAAAATTTGTTCAGTAAGAAAACTATTGACAATTAAAGCCAATCATTAAGAACAGTAGGCCAGTGATTTTGAACCAGTGTGGAGCACAGCACCACCCAGTGGGCCTTAACAGTATTGCTTAAATGAAGGAATTGCAAGATGACTGCTTAAAAGCTATCCATCCATTTTCTAAATCCACTCTGCTACTTAATCAACACAGTAACCCATCACAAAAACAAGCAATAGATCAGGTTTTTAAAGAGCAAATGTGAAGAGAGTGATTCTTCAGAACCAGCTAAGTTAATAAAATGTGTGGTCTAAAAATGCAACCCTGAATACATCAAATATGTATTCACAATGGCAGGCAGCAATGCTAAACAAATGCACAGTGTGCTTTAAAACCATCAAAGATGACTTGACATTTAAACACAAAACATATTGGGTATGTTGGAAAAACTAAAGAATATTTTCAAAGAAATTAAGACGGGTTGTGACACAACAGAAACCCATAGGTATGTTAACAACACACTTGGAAGCTGTTTTCAAAGCTCAATACATAATAACTTATCAAAAAGCTTTTATTAAGAAATCCATCACAATAGGAGAGGATCTAATCGTGCTTAGTGCACTGGATGTGTGTTGAGAGGTAATGGGGGAATATGCGGCACCTAAAATATAGTCCATACCACTATTGAACAACACACTGAGACTGAGAATTTATGATTTGGGTGGTGAAACAGAAAGTCAACTTGTGGAGAGAATAAAGGCAAACACTTATTTTGTCATACACCTGGATGTGTCCACAAACTTCGGCAATGCAGTTTTATTGTTGGCTTTTGTGAAAAATAGATGGCATGACAATCTTCAAGAAGATATTTCTTTTTGCAAGGAACATCTGACCAAAACAATGGCAGAAGAGATAGTACAATGTATTGATGATTACTTCACAGAGAAAGGAATCATTAAGAAGCATTGTGTGGGCGCTTGCACCAACAGCGCTGCATCAATGATGGATATACATTGTGATGATGTCAAACAAATTCAAGAAAGGGCACTGGAGACAAAGTGCATACACTTTCATTCATTAACATAATGTCACTACAACAGTGTGATGTCATGACAGTTGTGGTGAAGACTGTCAACTACATAAAGAAACGTGCAATTCATTAAAGAAGTTTTGCTCTTCAGTGTGAGAGAATGGATATCGATTATTTGCAGTTCTTGTCTGCTCTATCTCTCTCTCTCTCTTTCTGTTTTTTTTCTTTTCTGTTACTGTATTTAATAGGAATTGTGTTATTCTAGTAATCAAATGACATTTTTAGTTATGTGTCTTATCAATGACTGATTGATTATATGTCATTTTCTCTTTTTATATTATAGGTCAGTATTACAAGTGGTTGGACAGATTTTATGGAAGTGGTGAGTTTAAATTAACACGTTCTGTCTTTACCACATCTGCCATATCAGTACTGCATTTTAACTTGGAATTGTGCAATTTATCAATTATTAGATGTGCTAACCATCTAAGATGGGACAAAATGCAAGTAATTAATGTAAAGTTCAGAGGTAACATTTGCAGTGCACCATCTATTTAGATGTATTTTGTAATTCATGTAGTGATAAAATACATTATGTTTGTCATTCTAACAGATGGCGTGTCACAAACATAATAAAATCATTGCATTTGTCACTCCAACCGATGGTGCATCACAAACATTTGTAATAATAAAATGCACTGCATTATTCATTCCTGCAGGTGGCTCATTACAAACATTAGCACTACTTTTACGAAACCCATACCAAATGGTTTATAACAGAGACATAGCAACTGGAAGGACACACATAAATACAGACGCAGACACTTGTCCTTTTATTAAGGTGGATAAGCTGATTTTTATTCATCCAGCAGTTACTTTCTGTTGGGATATATTAATGTTTGCAGTGCAGTGCCATGTGTCCGTACAGATGCACAGACAGTTGTCCTTTTATTAGGATAGATTATTTTGTTTATGAATATCCATCCATCCATCCATCCATTTTCCAACCCGCTGAATCCGAACACAGGGTCACGGGAGTCTGCTGGAGCCAATCCCAGCCAACACAGGGCACAAGGCAGGAACCAATCCTGGGCAGGGTGCCAACCCACCGCAGGATGTTTATGAATATGATGTAGAATTTGTATGTGTTGTTCAAATAAAACCCCTTTCTTTAATTTTGGACTTCTTAATACAGCAGTTAAAGCAATACCAAACAGCCATAAAGAAAACAGAGGAAAGTGATTACAAATAAGAGATGGTTCACAGACATTTAGACAAGCTAAAACATAAACCAATCCTAAAATTTACAAGAGTTTAATGACTAAAACAAAAATATACCAAAAATTTCAATTGTACTTACTAGATTGTATTTTGAAAGGAGCACACACTCCCTTGAAAAATAGTTTTTTGTGTGTCTTACTCAACTGAAAGACTACAGGCACATAAACCTCAAAGCAGGTGTTTGAAGGAAAACATACCCTAGGAAAAATAACCCTTATCTTTACTGTAAATGCTTTTTTAACCTTTTAAAACAAAGATCTAGGTAGGCAGCACATTATTAATGGTCTCAATGGCCCCTTCTTTTTTCTTGTCCCCAATAACCAAAACATTCCTGGTTGTTTTAAAATCTCATGCTTAACTCTCAGCTCTGCCTTGTCCAGTAGTGGCCTCTGAATGTTTACATTGGAAAGTGGCCTAGTCCTAAAACTAACACATTTTTATACGTTTCGTAGTACAAGCTAAAATACTTTTGTATTTATGTATGAGTAGAAGTCAGATCTTTATATAAATAAATAAAAATAACAAAATAAATCACAAATATGTCCACACAACCATTTAAATTATGAATTTGCATTGATGTATTTATTTCTTGTTATATTTGTTGCACACTGCATAATCAAATCTGAAAATGAGATCAATTCACAATTTAATCTTCTATTTCAATTGTTAATGTTTGAGCTTTTCAGAATGAGGTAATTCCTTTTTTATGGCACCTGATGTTTTGAATTATTTTGGGTTTTGCAGTGTTTGTGAAATATTAATTTTAGAATTGAATTAGGCTTACAATAACTGAAATGCATGTAAGCTTTATAAACTTAAAAAGAAATACTCATGTTTTACTCCAGCAAATGTTTTCTATTTTAATTTACCTTGTACCTCTTGGAAAATTATTCTTCCACTATAATGAAACCCTTTCTTATTGTGTTATGGTATGTAGTGTAGGTGTTATTCTGGGTTCAGGGTCTTCTTAAGAGCACCTTCATGAGTATACAACATTTTATTAGGTGACTATGTCAGAAGGTATCAAAATGGTCTCATACTAATTAACATGATCATAGAGTACCTTAATTATGGTCTGCCTTAAGATTATTTTATTTGCAGGTTAATGTACTGTAGCTGTAGTGAGTTATGTCAAAAATTCATAGGCAGTTCTGAAAGGCATTTTCATTCTGTGGTCATTGTTGTCATGTCACAGCACTAGAAGAATTTGTTTGTACCATGGCCAGCCAATGATTTCTGTGAAATATATTTGCTCTTTCAAAATAGATGTTCATTTTTTCATGGTATTGTCATTTTTCTTCCATTCCATTAAGAAATTTGTGTTATGCCAAGTGGTGTTTCTCATTCAGCCAATTATAGTTAAGTATGGACATGTGCCTGAGTATAACCCTCAGTGTACTGCTGACCTATCTGAGTTTGATACTATCTTCATCTGATGTTGCCGGAACAAATAGTTTCTATCCTTTCATGATTCTTATTTTCAATCCCATGTTCATCTTTCTTTTCTGACATTTGCTTACTTACACGCTAGTTTTGAAAACTGAAAGCAGCTCTACTGGACTTTGCCCAGACACCAAACACCTGCCTTTTTATTTCCAGATGACCTCTTCTGCAGAGAAAAACTTTGAATAGAATTTATATTGTCTGAGTCTTTTCAATGTATATCTCAAATGAAAGATAACATCACCCAAACTTTTTAATTATTTAGTACTAGCTGTGTAAGCCCATGCTGTAAAACGTCAGAGCTCCCAGAAACCGTGGATTCTGGCACTTCAATCAATTAATCCCATCGGTTGAGCATTAGCGGCTAAACAAGTTTCTCTTTTCTTGGCGGTTTCACTTTGGCAACAGAGTTGCTTTCTTTGAGCTTCATGCTGTAGCCTTGGACTTCTGGGCCGGACAGACACACACACCCACTTCCAGGTGTAGATGTTTATATATAAGATGAACTAAGACTGTCATGCCCACTAAATTACAAAAAAATGCATTGACAACGTTTTGGAAAAGTGCAGGTGCATTGGCAAGCCCATATAGCATTATTTTATGCTCATTGTGGGCAGAAGTAGTGTGCGAGAGAGACACACACATACACAGGTGCGTACAAGAAAGAGAGGGCTGGACACATAAGGCAGAGAAGTTGTTATTTTCACTTCTGTTTACACTTTTCTTGGTGGTTTATTAAATTACTGATTTTTTCAATTTTTCATTTTTTTCCCTGTGCTTAAAACTCATTAAAAAAAGTGTTTTTAGCGAGTGGTTGGTAGCGCTATAGCGCGAACTCTTGCAGTGTTAGTTTTCTCTGTTGTTCAAGGTTTTCTCAGTGTTATTCAATGTTTTTACATTTAGTTTACTATTACGCTGTGCATTCTATGGTATAATTAACTATATTTGTGCTTAAAAACTTAAAAAAATATATATTTACATACAGTTCGTATGGTCTGGAATGGATTAATTGTATTTACATACAATCCTATTGGGGACATTGCTTCGGTTCCACTGTATAGCTAAGAAAGTTCTATTTCATGTTAACTTACAGGGGATAAAAGATTATACCATATTCTAAGTATCTATTAAAAACTTTTATTCTATTGAAAATAAGCAAACACTTAAGTGAATTTAACATAAACATTAATATAGCCCCTGTATAAAACAAAATCAAGTTGCCCTCATCTCCAAACTGTGATCTCCTCCCAGGTGTACTTCGCTCCATGCCTAATCCTGACAATAAGATCCCTTTGCAGCTTTACACTCTTCCCTTTGTTGCGACCAGGGTTGACCCCGGTATTCGGCCCGGACCACCCACATTTCTCATTTGCTCACCCTATAGCTTAGGTTTTGTACATTTTTTTCCTGAAATGAAAATTAGCTTCTACTGCATATGTGCATTTTAATGCACAACTCCTTTGATTAAAATATCAGTTGATTATAAACTTATACAGCAAAATCACTAGAAAAGTTCATTTAACTCTTAAAACGTTTTTAAAAAGCACATGCATAACAAGATTTAGAGAATAAGATAGACTTAAAATGTTGCCAATGACAGCTACTCAAAACACATGTTATTAACAGGAGCCTGCTATCAACTACTAACATTGCGTTAGCACTTCTGTTAGAGCTGCACTAAATCGATTCATATGATTCACTGAAAAGAGTAGTTCAGAAAGAATGAATTATTTTAGGAATCGTCCATCACTAGGCTGTTGGTCTTAGTCTTGTTGGAGGGAAACATGAACAATATCTTGACAAACAGCAATATTAGGGTTTGTTAGTGAAAGGAAACAACTAGAACTGCAAAATAAGTCTGATGTTGGCATTGAAAATTTTGGTGATGCCAGAATGGCGAGTGGAAACCCTGCCTCTAGCTGTGTTCACTTTACTGATGCGTGTGCTACCAATGCTGTTACTGAATGTGCTGGAAAATCTGCAACTGTCCAACCACCAAACACTAAAGAATCAGCCAGGTCACGGATTTGTCTGATATCTATGAGCCACCAATTCAGTCTGTATTACAGTTTCCAACTTCTGTTAAGACGCACAGCTTTGCAACTCATTGATACAGCGGATAATAGTGTGTGGGGGGAATATGGAATATCAAAAGATGTGATTTTTGTAATAATCCAGTTGAGGACAGATTCACTCATTTTTTATTTAACAGTAATAAAAATAACATTAGGCCTACCCTTCTATGAAATCTAGGCACCACTACTGATCACTACTGAGAAGGATGGAAAAGGTGATTATTGTGTATAGGAGCAACAGGTTTTATACCTTGAACTGTGTTCTGCATAGGCTCCACATTTGAAGTACCCTAAGTTCTTGTCTATAAGCCGCGGCTTATCTAAGGAAAAAAGTTGTGAAAATGAAAAAATAGAATATCGGCTTATACATAAGTCCGGTTTATACAGTAATCCCTCCTCCATCGCGGGGGTTGCGTTCCAGAGCCACCCGCGAAATAAGAAAATCCGCGAAGTAGAAACCATATGTTTATATGGTTATTTTTATATTGTCATGCTTGGGTCACAGATTTGCGCAGAAACACAGGAGGTTGTAGAGAGACAGGAACGTTATTCAAACACTGCAAACAAACATTTGTTTCTTTTTCAAAAGTTTAAACTGTGCTCCATGACAAGACAGAGATGACAGTTCCGTCTCACAATTAAAAGAATGCAAACATATCTTCCTCTTCAAAGGAAACAGAGAGGAAAGCAAACAAATCAATAGGGCTGTTTGGCTTTTAAGTATGCGAAGCACCGCCGGTACAAAGCTGTTGAAGGTGGCAGCTCACACCCCCTCCGTCAGGAGCAGGGAGAGAGAGAGAGAGAAAAACAAAGTCAAAAATCAATACGTGCCCTTTGAGTTTTTAAGTATGCGAAGCACCGTGCAGCATGTCGCTTCACGAAGCAGCTGCACACAGAAGGTAGCAACGTGAAGATAATCTTTCAGCATTTTTAGACAAGCGTCCGTATCGTCTAGGTGTGCGAACAGCCTCCCTGCTCACACCCCCTACGTCAGGATCAGAGAAAGTCAGCGCAAGAGAGAGAGAGAGAAAAGTATGTTGGGTAGCTTCTCAGCCATCTGCCAATAGCGTCCCTTGTATGAAATCAACTGGGCAAACCAACTGAGGAAGCATGTACCAGAAATTAAAAGACCCATTGTCCGCAGAAATCCGCGAACCAGCAAAAAATCTGCGATATATATTTAAATATGCTTACATATAAAATCACAATTTAAATGACCGCTACGCGCGCGTGTTGACTCAGCGACGCCCAGAGCAGAAAGAACGCGCTCCGGCCGCTCCAACCGCGCCATGCGGGGAGTGAGAGAGACGGCAATATCTCACACTCTCTCCCCCCTTAAAGAAATTAAATGGGTGCGAGTGAGACCACTGACCTCCCTCCCTTCTATTAGTTATAGGTTATAGTACGTTCGGCTTATCCATGAGTCCGGCTTATCTATGATAAGATTTTATTTTAAAAATTCGTATGATTTTTGGTCTCCAGCTTATACACGAGTCCGGCTTATAGACAAGAACCTAGGGTAATTGGTGGATGACTGGATTAATGATAAATTGGTGAAAGCAGGGCATAAAAAAATAGATTTAGGACAGGATTTGTTTTTCATTGGAAGCCAGGCCGATGTGGATTCATTAATTACTGTTGATTTCCAAGATTATTATGTTAATATTTGCTACCCAGTAGTGAAATTTAAAGTTAGATAGTGTTATAACACCTTCTACTTGAGATCTTTTTAGAGTCGCCTTTTATGTGGCTATTTTGAATTCTAAATGAATGATGTCATAATTGAGTGTAATTTCTTAAAGAATGATTTGTTTATGAATACAGTGTATGGATACTCAGAATATAGAAGCTTAGGAGGATGTTCATTTTAACACTGCCAATTCACCCTGCTAAGGTGAGAAGGAAGTTGAACAATCTGTTAACATCTTGTGTTAGTTTATCCATAGTATTTCCAAAATTGTATTGAAAGAGATCTTTACATTTTCTTCTAATGTTTATCCCCACATATTTAATCTCTTTTGATATTATAAGTGAATAGCTATAAAATTTAATATGAAGTGTTAGATAATTTCTTGGGAATTTTGAAACCAGCCATCTTATGAAATTCCCCTAACATGTCTAAGACAAATGGTAGAGATAATATTGCATCTGATATACTGCCAACGTCTTGACGGCTAATGTAAAAATCATTGGGTGCTCTTGTTGAGTAACTGATTCTAGTATGAAGTAATCTGTTTTTAATGCTGACTAAGACTTCTGGACTAGTATAAAGTAGTTTAATACATGCAAATATATTTGGGCCAAACCCAAATCTGTGTATCGTCATAAATAGATACTTCCATCCGACTCTTTCAAAAATGCTTTCTGCGTCCAAAGACAATAAAACCTCTGATGAGTCAGAATTTGTGGGCAAGTATGTTATAATACACAAGCACTGAAGGTCTGAAGCTGAATGCCTGCCTTTAATAAATCTGGTTTGGTCTTGTGACATTACTGAGGGAAGTACTTTCTTAATTCTTCGAGCTAAGACTTTCACTAATATCTTAAAGATGTACTACAATGTGTATCATGTAGACCCATTTCACTCCTGAATTAAGTTATTTTTCTTTGGAAAAACAGTTATTAGTGCTTGACAGAGTGTTTTGGGTACTATTTTGCTTTCTTATGCTTCTATAAAAGTTGTTAATAATAGTGGAGCCAACTTGGTTTACATTTTTTTAATAAAACTCATCTGGGTAGCCATCAGGGCCTGCAGCTTTCTCACTTTGGAGTGAGTTTATGCCATCCTGTATTTCTAAAAACATCAGTGGTTTTTCAAGGTCTTCTGCACTCCAACTATTGAGTTGTAATATTTGTGTTTTATCAAAAGCTCCTTAGCTTACATCTCATCTCCTTTACACTGAGAAGAACATAAGGACTTGTAGTAATCCTTAAATGTGTTAGTTATCTCTTTATGCTCCATGATTTTATTTCCATTTTCTTTGGTGATTTCTGTTACTGCATTGCAAAGGCCCTGGTTGTGGATTTGTTGATCTAGAATTTTATTAGCCTTCTGCCCATGTTCATAATAATGATGTTGCGATTTAAAGATGACTTGTTCAATTTCTCTTGTTGTTAAGAGGTTAAATTGTGATTGTAAGGCCAGTCTTTTCTTATAGAGAACCTCACTGGCATATTCTTGACATCTCTGTAGTCTGTTCTGATGCCTTCTTAGTCCCTTGTTTGTTCTAGACAAATATGAAATTGTAACGGCTGACCCTTTACCCAGCCAGCAGCTACACTTCCAAGACCTGTGGCCTGGATAAATTACTGAGGCTAATCTATAAATACCAAGCCGTACCTCTAACAAATAAACTTTTCCCCACAATCGATGGTTTAAACATAAGCACAAATAAAAGCGGATATGTCAAATAAATGGATATATTACATAGAACACAACAAAACACTACTGCACATTCCCCACGTAGAATATATGTGTATATCCCTCCACCAAAGCAGCAACGTGACAACACCATATATATATGCAATAACAAACCCTCCCTTGTCCCAGTAACATACAACGAACACAAAACACGAATAAAAATGAATGAATACGGAATATGCCAATGATAGTGAACTTGAGTCCAAGTATACAACTGTCCTGAATGCGGATGACTGGTCAACAGATAAGTGATGTGTTTGTATTTCCTGGAAAAAATGGAGCAACCTCACTGTGAGTCCTCGGTGTACAGTGGATGATGTAGTCCAACCCCTGGGTCTCTGGTGATGTTTGATTTGAAGTAAGTCCGGCAGAATGAAAAACAAACTGGTTACAAAAGCGCGATGTGGAAAACAGCAGGTAAAGTTGGATCGTTGTCGTGAAAATGAAATCTCCGTCTTTCTCCTCTCTTCTCCCCGTTCTCTCCTGATTGTTTATATAGTACTGAGCTGGATGTAATTGATTAATTGTAAACAGGTGTTTTCCATCTTGGAGCTGCGGTCTCTTTCCATCATCCGCCCCCCCTGTATTTACGGGGACGACATTCACTGACGCACACATAAACAGCAAATGGGACAATGGAAACAAAACGCACTCAGTACAAACATTGAAAAACACTATTACTATGTAGCCCCACTACAAAATTATCTGTCTTCTTAAAGCAATCATCATCATGTTCCAGAATGTTCTTGCAGAAACCACTGAGACCGTTGGTCTCCAAAGAATAATCAATCTGATTGGAGATGAATTTTGTTAAATTTTTGCTTTCCAACAACAGGGGACTAAGATGCCAGTTGTGACTCAAGCATGTAGGGCATAGTGAATTAAGCTCCAGAATGATAGGAGAGTGGTCAGAGATCACAATGGCATCATACTTGCAAGATTTGGTTGTTGCCAAATAATTATTATCAATGAAGAAATTATCACTTCTTGAGAAGTTGATGCACAGGCAAGACGAAGGAATATTCTCCTGAGTTTGGGTATAAAAGTATCCATGGATCTGATAGATTGGGATCTGTAATGAATTGTGAAATTTACATTTACAATATGTTTATTTGCTTAGCAAATTTGCTTGTATACAAAATGACTTGGAAAACATAATCGAGTAACATTAATCTGGAGAATTGTTTGGGAGTAAGTGCTACAGGACAAGGTGACAAAATTGATTATCAAAAGTGGAGATCTCTGAACAAAAATGCAAGTTAGATGAGTTCCAATTACAAAATAATAAAATCAAACAGCTAGTTAAACAGAAATTCACCAAATAAGAGAATCTTCAAGACTTCTTAAACATATTGAGGGAGTCAGAATTTCTAATGGAGGTGGGTAGCTCGTTCCACCAGCTTTTAGCTAAATATTATAAGAGTGTGGACTGAGATTCAATACCACACAGAGGTGGCATCATCAGATATTCATCAGCAGACCTAAGTGGTTGAGAAAGTGCATAGGACCTCACAAATGTGTTCATATATATAAATGCTGATCCATTAACTACTTTGTACGCAGGCATCAAGGATTTGAACTTAATGCATGCTGCTACAATAAGCCAGTGTAGTAATCTAAAGAGAAGAGCGATATCACCCAGTGTCAGCTGATTGAACACCAGATGTGCCACTACATTTTGAATCACCTCCAGCAGCCTGGTGACACATGTTGGTAGTCCTATCAGCAGTGAGTTGTAGTAGTCAAGAGGTGACATGACGTAACCTGGACCAGGAGTCATGCTGTAAGCTCTGTTAGATACAGTCAGCTCTTGCAGATGTTGTTTAGAGTGAATCTGCAATACTGAGAGACCATAGCAACATGGTCCTAGAAGAACAGCTGGTCATTAATAATGAACTGGAGGTGTGGCTATGTCCAGATGCCTTTCTGATCGCTGCGTGTGGACTGTGTTTTTATTTAATATTTTATTTACTTTTTACCATCTTTCATGTCAACAATGGGTTTAGTAGTTTATGAGAGTGCAATGCTTCAGAACATTGGAAATTAAGTTTCACACTTGGCTTCTGAACTTTTTAAACCCACTCCATCGTAGCTGGCTGAGATACTCTGGAGTGTGGACAAGGGGGCACCCACACTGGAATCCAAAACAGACTGAGGAAATGAGCCCATCGCTCTCCACTGCCCAGTATTCTGCTCACAAACGTACAGTTGCTGGACAATAGGCTGGACGATCTCAGAGCAAGAGTGATTTTCCAACAGGATGTGAGAGACTGCAATACTCTGTGTTTTACTGAGATATGGCTGACCCCCCCAGTGCCGGATCAAACGGTGACTCCATCGGACTCCTTTTTCATGTTCCGCATGGACAGAACAGCAGAGGCTAACAAATCTAAAAGTTGGCGAGTCTGTTTCATGGTTATCGCCAAGTGGTGCGAGGCAAAGAGCATTTCTGTTCTCTCTCACTCTTGACTCGCCTCATCTGGAATATCTAATCATCAAGTGCCATCCATTTTACCTGCCTCATGAGTTCAGCTCAGTTATCACCACAGCAATCTATATCCCACGTCATGCGAACATAGGTGTGGCTTTGTCTGAACTACACAATGTGCTTAGTGCAACTCAAAACAAACACTCAGACGCAGTGATCATTGTAGTGGGGGAATTTAATAAACCAAACCTCAGACAAGTTATGTTTAATCTTTATCAACATATTCCATGTACACCCAGAGGAGCTAAGATACTGGACAACTGCTATACATTGTAGAAGTAGGAGTACAAAACTATTTCACAAATGGTGTTTGAGAGACTATAACATTATTTTCCTCATGCTGGTATAGACGTTTTGTTTAGGAGCTCCGGTCATGAAGGAGGTAAAGTGCTGGTCTGGCCAACCAGAAGCCACGCTACACAGTATGCGCTTCATGGCATGGACTAGGACATGTATGATCATGTGCAGATGACATGAACGAGTTTGCAGAAGTAGTTTTAAGCTTTGTTGGCAGCCTTGAAAATTATATTATCCCCCAATAAAGACTTTTGCCAACCAAAAACCGTGGCTGGACGGAACTATCTGTAAGGCAAGAAATGCTCATAGTGCTGCATGTAACACAGGAGTCACTACTGATGATATGAGAGTTTACAAAGCTGCTTCATTTGGCATACAGCAGGCTATAAAATAAATAAAATGCTGGTACCGAAAGCGTGTGGAGTCATTCTTCAATCAGAGTGACACTCGCTGAATGTGGCACGGACTGCGCATAATTACAGACTTCAAAACCAAATCCAATCCGGCTGTGAGAGCCGACTCTACGTTCGCCAATGAACTTACTCCGTTCTATGCCCATTTTGAGGCTAATCATCCTAACAACAAAGATAGCTACAGCCTGATGACGGAGTGCAGTAAAGTCATCACCATCGCAGAGCAAGAAATGTGCAAGGCGCTGTAGTGGGTCAACATCAGTAAAGTGCTGGGGCCGGACAGCATCTGTGGGTGCCTGCAATGCTGCTGCACCAACCAGCTCACCAGATTTTTCACCTCCATCTTCAATGAGTCTCTGGCTCAGTTTGTAGTCCCTGTGTGCTTTAAAAGATTCACTATTGACCCAGTACCAAAGAACAACAAGCTCTCATGCCTGAATAACTACAAACATGTTGCACTGACCTCAACAGTCATGAAGGTTTTCGAGAGACTCATTAGAGTCTTCATTACAGCATCCATCTCTAGCTCCACAGGCCCACTCCAGTTCGCCTACTGTCCCAATAGATCAATGGAGGACGTAATCTCCCAAGTCCTGCATACCACCCTCAGTCACGTGGATATGAAGTATGGAAACAATGTGATATTGCTGTTCATTGACTACAGTTCAACTTTCAATATAATTGTCCACCATAGACTGCTCATCAAGCTGAGGAATCTGGGACTGAACTGCAGCCTGTGTGCCTGAGTTTTCAATTTTCTCACAGGGAGACCACAGGTGGTAAGAGTTGGTAGTTGTGCCTCCAGCATCATCACACTCAATACATGAGCTCCACAAGGCTGTGTACTCTACCCTATGTTCTATGCTCTCTACGCTCACAACTGCGTGGCCACACTCGCCCCAAATTCCATCGTCAAATTTGCTGAGGACACGGTGGTGTTGGACTTCATTTCTAACTATGCTTTGACAGCATACATGAAGAAAGTAGAGAACCTGGTGCTAGGAGAACTGCCTCCAAATGAATGTCAGCAAAACCAAAGATCTGGTGGTGGACTTTGGTAGGAGACAGCAGTAGCCCTATACCCTCCTCAGTATCAACAGGATCACTGTGGAGAGGGTCAGCAGCTTCAAATATCTGGGTCTTCACGTCACCGAGGATTGACATGGATTGAACATATTCAAGCCCAGTCCAAAAAGGCAAGGCAGCATCTTTCCCATCTGAGACAGTTGAGGAAGTTTTGGGTCTCTCTGGTGATGCTAAGGACTTTGTTACTGTGGTGTGTAAAAAGTGTCTTGACTCAGAACGTCACTTCCTGATTTGGGAACAGCTGTGCAAAAGACATTACGGAACTACAGAGAATGATATAGTCAGAACACTGCACCAGATTTGATCTACTGTCTCTGCAGGATATTTATAACAGGGGATGCAGGAGCAGAGCAACTAGGATCATCAGAGACTCCTCTCACCCTATGCTTTATTAGTATATCCACTGGCCATAAGACTTCTTGACCTGGACATGCCACCACAAATTATTTTCAGCTGGCTGCTCATTATCCATCCATCCATTATCCAACCTGCTTTATCCTTACTACAGGGTCACTGGAGCCAATCCCAGCCAACACAGGACGCAAGGCAGGAAACAATCCTGGGCCAGCCCACACACAAACACACCCAGCACACTTTAGGGACAATTTAGAATCGCCAATCCACCTAACCTGCATGTCTTTGGACTGTGGGAGGAAACCGGAGGAAACCCACGCAGACATGGGGAAAACATGCAAACTCCATGCAGGGTGGACCTGGGAAGTGAACCCAGGTCTCCTTACTGCGAGGCAGCAGCACTACCACTGCACCACTGTGCCGGCTGTTCATTATAACAGAATAGAAACTGAATTCTCTACCTTACTGTATCTCAGCTGCCACCATGTCATTTAAGTCCACATTTACATTAACCAGCAAACTAGCAACTGCACATACTTTATTTTATTATTATTAGTTTTATAATATTACATTACACACTGTTCAGATCTCTGCGGTGGGTTGGCACCCTGCCCGGGATTGTTTCCTGCCTTGTGCCCTGTGTTGGCTGGGATTGGCTCCAGCAGACCCCCGTGACCCTGTGTTCGGATTCAGCGGGTTGGAAAATGGATGGATGGATGGATGGATAATATTACATTACACACTGTTCAGATCTCTGCGGTGGGTTGGCACCCTGCCCGGGATTGTTTCCTGCCTTGTGCCCTGTGTTGGCTGGGATTGGCTCCAGCAGACCCCCGTGACCCTGTGTTCGGATTCAGCGGGTTGGAAAATGGATGGATGGACTGTTCAGATCTTGTTTAAAATTGTAATGCTTATTTCAATATTTTTTGTCAATATACTGTATCACCTTAGTTTTACCCTTTAATTTAAATTTCTTTTTTAATATAATTAAATTTAATTGAAATTTTCTGTCAAGACTGATTCAAGGCACATTTCACTACATGTTGTACTTGTATAACTGTGTTGTGACAAATAAAGAATCTTGAATCTTGAACAGAGATGAGGTGCTGAACAGATGGGAGAGATGGGATAACAAGAAGGTCTGTCTTTGCCAAAGTGAGCTGGAGATGCTGTTTCTTCATCCAGTTTGCAATATCAGTAAGACATGCAGAGATTCTAGCTGATACCATGTGGTCCTCTGGAGGTAACAACAGATATAGCTGTCTGTAGACAACATAGCACAAATAAGAGAAACCATGGGACTGCTTGATAAGGCCTATTGAGGAGGTTTATAGAAAGAAGAGTAGAGGGTCCAGCACTGATTCTTGTAGCACTGTAGTGCTTGCCTGGTGCGCCAGGAAACATAGTAAGATCTGCCCATGATGTAGAACTCTAACCACAGTCCCAGTGATGTAAAGGTATATGAGGGTGGTAAGGAGGATCTGTTATTTGAGCATGTTGAAGGCATAGGAGAGATCTAGCAGGATGAGCACATATGAAATATTGATAGCTCTTGCCTGCTGTGTCGACAAAGGTATACAGAGTGGCCTTTGTGGAGTGACCTTCTTGAAGATTGTTCGATTAGTACAGAGCAATCTGTTCCATAGAAAAAAGGAAGAGACCTGGTTAGAGACTGCATGTTCCAATGTTTTAGATCAAAATGAGAGAGGAGAGGCAGGTCTTTAATTATTCACTTAAGATGGGTTGAGAGTGGGTTTGTTGGGAAGAAAATGTATTCTTTGGAAAAGAACTTAGTCTGTTTGAATAATGTAGGAAAAGTTGCTGTGCTGAGCGGGCTGTTGATGATGTGTGTAATTGAGAAATGAGTGAGAAAGAGATAGCTTGGAAACAATGTGAGGGTACAGGATCAAGTGGACAGTTAGTGGGATGAGAAGAAAGGAGGTTCAAAATGTCAGTGACAGAGAGTGGAGAGAAAGAGGAGAATACTGTGGTGTGTTCAGGAGGGAGCAGACTAGCGGGGGTGATGAGAATTGACTTCTGATGACAGCCACCTCTCTCTGAAAAAAGGTTACAAACTTGTCAACAAGGTTAATAATTCATTACATTTATATAGCGCTTTTCTCAGTACTCAAAGCGCTATCCACACAGGGAGGAACCGGGAAGCGAACCCACAATCTTCCACAGTCCCATTACTGCAAAGCAGCAGAACTACCACTGCACCGCCTGTGAGGTTGAGAGTGGAGGGGGTGCAGGGTAAGAAGAGAAGTGAACGTAGAGAACAAGCTACGAGTATCAGATATGTTGCTAATCCTGCTTTCAAAGAACTTTCACTAGCATTGGTAGTGGTGGAAGAGAAGGAAGATAGAAGAGATTCATACTTTTCCAAGTCAGCCTGGGCTTTTGACTTTCTCCATTTCTTTCAGCTGTCCTACGTTTGGTCTATAGACTGCATACAGTGTAAGATAGCCATGTGCAGAAGGGACTTTCAAGTGTGGGCCTAGAACAGAGGAGAAAGACATCGCCAAGAGAACAGAAAATTATCTTTGCAGTTTAAGATGTTATAGTTACTGTACTTGAAAACCTAGAAAGTGTAGGTTTTATTTAGGTCTGTTTTATTTTTTATTATATCTTCAATGAAAAATGTTCCAAATCCAGTCTCTTATCAGTCGGAACTGGCAAGTCTCCTGCAAAAATACTATTTTGGCCTTTATGCCTGTGAGATGGGGATATGCTTTTCAGAGGAGAACAGAAACAGCATTAAGACATGCTTCATTTAAAAAAAAAAAATTAACCATATATTGAGACAGAAGCAAGAATATAGTGACCACTTTGGGTGTACTACTGAGCCTGAAACACCAAGTACAACTCCAGAAAGCACAGTTCCGGATAAAAAATAAAGATATTTATTACACACTGACATCTTCACAGGCTCTACAGGTAATCCCCACACTGCACCATATAATATGTAATGACTCTCCTAATGATTCTAATGAAGTTCCAGGTTCTGGCAATCAAAAAAAAACCAACCTGTTCTTCCCTGGCATCTTCTCAACTTTCTTTTAAAACAGAGTTGAAACCTCTGAATGACCCTATGTTTGCCTTGAGTTAAAAGGGCTGGGGTAGGAGATGACCTCATGTCACGTGGTTTTGGCCAATTATCTGCCCTGGTCATTTCCCTTTTCTTGTTGAGTGAGCCTTTTGTCTTTATTTGTCTCCTCATTTATCTCGCTGGTGGATTAACATCCTGTGGATTTCTATGAAATAAAGGGACATTCCTTTAAGTCAAAACTGCCTTTTTGGAAAAAGGATGCTGTGCTGTTTAAGGATATGATGGCCTCAGCTGTATTTCATTTGACCCAGCACCTTCAAAGACACTGGGTTCCTGAGACTCACTATCCTTTGTAGAAACTAGAATACTTGCATTATTATATAGGCCCTTTTCACTCTGGGTTTTGACATCTGTACCTAACCTGGCTTCCACAGTCTGAGTATAGACGTCTCTGACTACAGGCATTGGTCTAGGACTGCTGGCTATATCACTCTGTTTGGCTACAGGGTCCACAGCGACTCACTTCCCTTAATTTTCTTCTGGGACCCCTTCACACTGTGTTCACTTATTCAGTACTGTACCAAAATCACTTGTACAACTGAATAGAATATTGATAACAGATCTATACCATTTCAGTGTCCTTACCTGTCCACCACTTCTAATGGTGCTCATGCTGTGCTTTAACAAAACACAGAGTGAGACAATCCTGCTGCTGAGTGCAATGAGTGCAGCACCCTAAATAGATTGTGACATGATTGCTGTTACAATGAATAGTGCAGGCCATGATAAACAGTGAGGGTTCAGCCTGTTGCCATACCAACAAACCAGTCATCATGCACAGAACCTTCAGCGTGTAGCCTGGCTGCCTTCATTAAGTTTCAAAAGAACAAAATCATAACATGCCAGAGTGTGAAAATTAAAACAGCAAAAGGCACATCTACATCTTTTGTGCACACCGTTTTACACTGTTGTTTATTTATATTTATATACATTGTGACATGAGCATGGAAACAGCTGTATGCAACGTTTTTGTGTGTAGGCACATAATATGCATGAGGCTCCTGGTCTGCCATTCTCAGAATAGGGTCAGTGCCAACATTTTTTGTCCAAAAGCTTTAAACTGAGTTTGTTCCTTCTTCTCTCAAATGAGAGATAGAGAGGAGGTTCTAGAGAAATAAAGAGACCACCCTGGCTGCCTTCATTAAGTAACAAAAGTACAAAATCATAACATGCCTGAGTGTGAAAATTAAAACAGCAGTAGGCACATCTACATCTTTTGTGCACACTTTTTCTTTAACCACAATTTTACTCTGTTGTTTATTTATATAAAGGCAGACACCTTCACTGTGTGACTTAACAGTAACGGCTGAGTCTCTGTCCAAACAAATTGGTGCACCAAATCCATCAATCATCAACTGCTCATCCTAATCACGTCCATTTGGCCAGGTTTCTATAAATGCCATAATGAAAGCGTCTCTGTAAATGGTCTAAAAGCGTGCACATGTTTGAAGTTCATCCACTTTATTTCAGAGAGACTGAACATTCCCCATTATACAGTAAGAGTTGGTAAGGGGGTCAAACTCCACACAATTTTTTCAGTAAACCTCAGATCCCTCTTCTTTCCTCACTTTATTGTTTTTTTCTTGGTTATGCCACTCTTGTAACAAGTGACTGTGTTAATAATAATGTTAAGAGTCACTGAGATATCAGGTGGTACATACATATGTTCAGGTGAGTTCCACTGGAACAGGTTGCTGTGTGCTACTGTTAATTTGTGCAGGCCGATTAGGAGGGGTAGCATGAAGACCCCAGGTTAGATGAAAGTAAATCCAAATGAAAAAGGTAAGAGTAAACATTTTGAATTAGTTTACTTTGCTGCAACACTGCTATCAGAAAAGAATGGGAATAGACAGATATAAAAGAAAGAAAGAAATATATTACAAAAGATTTAACAAAACACAGAGTGAGACAATCCTGCTGTTGGTCACTATGAGTCCAGCTCCATAATTAGATCTCTTGTGAGTTAAAGCCAAAGACACTCATGTGCCTCTGCTGCTGGCCAGATTTCACGCCTGTTTCTCTGAGAAACTGTATAGTCATGCTCTGAGATTGCACCATTAGGAGAAAGCCATGTTATGATCTGGGGTGTTTTATTTGTTGTTTTTCTGACCTCTTTTCTGTGTTTCTTGACTTTCTGTTCATCCCATTATTATTTCTTTTTCATGAGGAATCCATTTAATTTATTAATTCATTCAGTGAAGTGTATTTAGAAATGTTAAAATTAGTAAAGTTATAATGCAATATCTTTATTGTGTACTTGGGGTATCAGTGTGTTTGTTTATGGTTATTATCGTTTGTCTATGAAAAGATGACCCACAGTGCTCTTGTGTGATGCCATGTATGCAACAGTTTGAAAGGTCAGCACCGTTCAACTATCCAAGTTTATGGATAACAAAAACAAACCATGTGTGAAAGAAAACTCTGGTTTTTAATCTTTCTGATTTGATTCTTAGATTGTAATTTGTGGTTAGTGTGTTGGGTTTAAATGAAAAATAGCATTGCTGCTGCCCCATGTTTTGGTGGCTGTTGAAATTACCCATAGCATATTGGGAAGGGCCTTCATTAAAATTCACTGAACAGAGTACTGTATGTGCCAACCTCATCCTCAAGGCTAAACAGATTTAAACTGAGTTTATTCCTTCTTCTCTGTGTCAGTAAATGAGAGATAGAGAGAAGGTTCTAGAATTACAATTTTGATTAAAACAAAACATTCTTCTAGAAGGCACTAGATAAAGGTGACTCTCGTTTACATAACCAAATTATAACATTGTTTTTTTCTTTATTTTTAACAATTTTCATAAGGATTTTTAAATTTTGAATTAAAAATTGTTTATTGCAATGGTTTAATAAATTTGAGAAAGATGTAAAATTATTTGTCTTTATTTCAACCTAGTGCTGGGCGGTATGACCAAAATTCTATATCACGGTATTTTTCAAAATCGTACCGATTTCATGGTATTTGACGGTATTTTTTTTCCCATGCATGAGTTAACCACATTTTCCACTGCAATTACTGCTAAGTAATAACTCCACTGTCATGAGAATTGTACATTGTACAAAAAACATTTTAATGTGCACACAAGTATTAATAGAGGTTTGCATGGCCCCATAAAGTGATAGTTTTCAAGGAGCGGGGCACTAATGAAGAGAAGGAATCACATTGCATGACAGTTGCAGTCAAAATATAGAACCTTTTTATTGAACAAATTTTGCAAACAACTTAAACTAAAAATTTGACAACATATTTTCAACCATCCAAAGAGGCATTTAGACTTAGTAAAATATCCAGAGGTGCTTGTCAAAAGTTGTATTGCACTGAACATGCTTTAGAAAAGGAATAAATAGTAAATATTTTTTGTAAACCAACTACAGAAAGTGTTAATGTTAACAATCTCTGTCCACTGACACATTAAAGTGACTTTTTAAACAACTTTACCATCATTAAATTGCATAATATTTAAACTAATAAATAATAACAATAAAATAAATAATAGTGCAACTTCCAGTACTAATACTATTACTTCAAAAATTCAAGCCCAGGTACATTACACAGTATTCACCAAAATAAAATAAAATAAAATAAAACAAGTGCAACTTGGTGATGACATCTTTACCAACTGAACCGTCCTTAAGGCAAAATGCATTAATATGGACCTTGCTTCAAACTAAGCCATATACATAAATAATAAAACTGCAACTTGCATTTATAATACTATTTGTGGTATAGTGGGTCCACAGCTTCAAAAAAGGTATGCTACGATCGGGCGAGGAGAGAGACTGCATTTTAACCTCTATTTTAACGGATTTATTTATTATAGATTTTATCTTCACATTTCACTCATTTTATGGATTTGCCATTTATTTGGGTACTGTATTTTTCTGAACACTACACAATGGACACTTTTGGTTTTACTTTTGACTGTTTTTAACAAAAGCACTTGAGCACTTTCCACCATTCCCTGGCTTCAATGAGATTTCTCAGCTCATCTCGGTCATAACTATCGACGATGTTGGTTCAACAGACTCCCATGTGGGAAGAGGGAGTCTGGAGGGGACTAGCATTGTCACAGTATTACACAGTAACCAGATACATTACACAGTATTGAAAAAAAAAAATAAAACAAGTACAACTTGGCTTGCAGTATTATCCAGTAGTATAGAAACAGTATTCACATATTTGAACATAATGGTCCACATCCGAACTTTTAAAACCAAAGTATTTCCAGACAACACACGGCACCTTTTTTCGTCAAAAGGTCTTCAATGTCATCATGTTCAACTTTATCGTCTGCTACGGCTTCCGTTTAGGAATGTTCTCTGTCCATTTTCACCACTCAATACCTCCACTAACACATGTACTTCGTTGCATGCATGTTTAGCGGTGTAGCAGTGCAAAAGGTCCCCCCTTAAACAGTTTCCCGCTGCGCCACGTTCTGAACGTTGTTTAGGCTATTTAAACCGGTCTTCCAGTATAAGAAAAATCCATATCATAACAAAAATAAAAAACGGTTTTTGGTATGAACCGGTATACCGGCCAGCACTATTTCAACCTGCAATAGAAACAGCAAACAGCACATTAAAATGTGGAAGATTTATTTGGACAAATAACCTTTATTTTGAGAAACATGTTGTATGTTTTCTATTCATTGTGGGATATGAGAGATCTTGTGAACAATCTGTTTTTAGGATTAAAGGTAAAAGCTTCAGGGAAACTAAAGTACCTGCTTTATATGAGGGTTTGTTGGGTGCCCACATGCAGTCAAACTGTCTTCGATGTTTTATTACAGATACCTGCAATTTTAAATGAGTTTAAGCTCATGGCATTAGTTTCTTAGGCAATGGAATACCTCTTCAGTACACTCCTTGTGTCCTGTTGGTGGATGGTAAACCAGTTGAGATGGGAGGTTTGGAGCTTGTTACACCAATTATTTGTTATTACTAGAGAGTTCCTAAGCATAAAGTTCTGAACAGTGACGCAAAACCCACTAGAGGGTGAAATTCTTTCAAACACCAGCTAGGCAGAAAATGACCAACAAATTGTCTTTATAAATAAAAGGTTTTTTTCGTACAAAAAATTTGGATAACAAAATAAAACTTCCTAAATCTCAAGCAAAAAGGTAGTTATGTAATCCAAATGTAATCCAAGACCAAAAGAAATCCAAATTGAAGTCAAAAAATAGAATGAGGATTCCAAAATCCAGAAAATTCTTAAAACTACATGATAATCATAGAGAAACTTACCACCACCACCACAAACTCATTTAATGAACTGCAAGGGACTATGGGTTTTCTCTGCCATTATACGGGTGTTTGCAGTCTCTTACGGTGATAGGCAAGTGGTCCTGCCTTTTGCGGAACCACCCACTAAACACATGAAACATAAAAGAACATACAAAGTGTATAGAGGAGACAATACAAAGTTAATGAGCTGCTGGAAGGTTACAGGTGATCCGTGCAACTCAAATGGGAGGACACGATACTCCCAGAGTCCACTAGAGGTGCTAAATGAGGTTTTTTCCTTGTCAGAGTCAATTAAAGAAACTTGCCATTATCCTTTTATGATGTCAAGGGTAGTCAGATACTAAGCTTTACCAAACCAATCAAGGATTTGTCCAATTGTACCATTGGATAAGCATCAAACAGAGAGACTTGATTAAGCTTATGGAAGTCATTACAAAAGTGCCAACTTCTGTTGGGCTTAGGAATCAGCTTGATGGGGCTGGACCAAGGATTAAAACTTTCCTCAATAACACATACTGTAGATCTCGCATTCACTTCATTTTAAGCTCCACTTCTGTACGTTTTGCCCCCGGGAGTCTTCTCAAGACGATAAGCCCAGGCTCCATTATGATGCAGTCATACACAATCAGTGAAATCCAAGTAAATCATTCATTAGCTAAATCAAGGAGGGACAGGATAGCTGATTTGAGCTGTTGTTGTTGCTTGGCCATCAAATTTGGGCTGAAATTAAGGGATTTTCACTGAGAAAAGAAAAAATGGAGCTGAGTGGAGTAGTGGTCGGGTTCTCTTGCCATCCACGGCTTCATCATGTTCACACGATACACCTGTTCAACCAGAAAGCGATTTAGCTGTTTTACCAAATAATCAGTCATCCCTTTTCTCTCCTTAATTTCGAAAGGGCCTTGCCAATGTGCTAAAAGTTTTGAATGCAAGGTGAGAATGAGCACCTTGACAAGATCTCCAGGCTGAAATTCACAGAGGTGCATGCCACAGTTGAATCAGTGGGCCTGAAGTGATTGCACCTGTTCCATATTCTCTTTTAATATGGGTCTAATTTTATCAAATTTCTTGAGTAACTGCACAATATATTCCAAATTATTTGTGGTTGGGATGACCTTTTCTTCCCATTTCCTCTTTTACAATGTCCAATAATCCACAGTCTTGTTGCCCATACAGCAATTCAAAGGGGGAGAAGCCCCTGGAGGCTTTGGGGACTTCCTGGTATGCAAATAAGATGAGGGGAAGTAAACGGTCTCAGTTCCTTCCATCCTGTCTAGCCACATTGTGTAGCATTTGCTTGAGTGTTTGGTTGAACTGCTGTATTAAACCATCAGTTTGAGGATGTTACACTGAAGGAGGAAGAGAGAAGGCATTAGACTACAGGGCCAACCCCTGGTTCAGTGGGTTATTACTATCACCAGAACCCCTAAGATGTCCCCCATGTGCATGTGCATGACAATAGATAAATAGAAACTAAACAACCAACAATATGAACATAATTAAGGAATCAAAAATGGACAAGAAAGGCATAAACACTGTGTTAGAACCGCAGCTAGGGGGAGGAACCCAAGATGAAATATAAAAGTGTCAAGTGATGTATTGGAGAATTACTTCAGGAAAAAATTACCTGTTTTTCTTTAGTCAGCTGTTCCAAAACTTATTCTAGGCATTCTGTTGTTGCAATCTCACAGACCCATAATTTACTGGCAAGAAAAGTACATTAGATGGAGTGCATATTGTTAAAGTGAAGTTTTTTGCAAGGTGCCACAAACTACACCTGCAGAATAAGAAAATATTTTAAGAACTAAGAGATAGCTTGAAACTTTCCCCACATCATACTTTCAACTTTGCAATTCATATTTTACCTGAGTAGCCTCTCCCTAAGGAATATTTATGTATATTAAGGCAGAGAATGTGGCTATGGAGGAATATATTCAAGATAATATCCACAATGGGTTCATTTCTGGTTGTTTAGTAGTCTGATTGATGCTGGATGTTTTTCATTGACAAAAGCATAGGGGTGTCAAGCCATGTACTGATGGAGCAAAGTAGGATTACAGTTAAAAATAATTATCATTTTCCCCGATACTATCTTTATTTAGTCAAGTCAAAAAATCCACTGTTTTCACTAAACTAGACCATCACAGTGCTTATAATTTAATCTGAAACAGTAAGGGAGATTAATGGAAAACTGCATTTAATACTACCACCAGAAATTACAGACAAAAAGTGATTGCCTATGTTTTGGCAAATGCACCAAAGGTATTTCAAGCCTTTAATAATAACACACTTCTGTGATGTGTTGGGTATTTATGTACTGACTTGCCTGTCAGATCTATCCTTAACATCCTTCTCCCAATATACCCAGCATCTCTCCTCTGCAGATGTCCAAAGCAAAGCAATCTCGCCTTTCTGACTTTGTCCAACCTGAGCTGTCCTCATTTCTAATCTTCTTCATCCTCGTCACACCCAATGCAAATCTTAGCATCTTGAACTCTGCTACCTCAAGCTCTGTCTCCTGCTTTCTGCTCAGTGCCACCATCTCTAGCCCATGTAACAAAGCTGGTCTCACTACCATCCTGTCGACTTTCCCTTTCACTCTTGCTGATACCCAGCTGTTACAAATTATTCCTGACACACTTCTCCACCCATTCCACACTGCCTGCACTCTCTTTTTCACTTCTCTTCCCTATTCTACAATCCCTATTTCTCTGTACTGTTGATCCCAAGTATTTAAACTCAACCACCTTCACCAACTCTACTCCCTGCATCCTCACCATTCCTCTGACCTCCCTCACATTCACACAAATGTATACTACCTTGTTCCTATGGACCTTCATTCCTCTCCTCTCTAGAGCCAATTTCCACCTCTCCAGTGTCTCCTCGACCTGCTCCCTATGCTCGCTACAGATCACATTGTCATCAGCAAACATCATAGTCCATGGGGACTTCTGTCAACCTCTCCATCACCACTGTAAATAAGAAGGGCTCAGTGCCGATCCCTGATGTAATCCCACCTCCACCTTGAGTGCATCTGTCACTCCCACTACAGACCTCACCACAGTCGCATTTCCCTCGTACATATCCTGTACAACTCTTACGTACTTCTCTGCCACTCCCGACTTCCTCATACAATACCACAGCTCCTCTAAAGGCACCCTGTCATATGCTTTCTCCAGGTCCACAAAGACACAATGCCATTCCTTCTGGTCTTCTCTATACTTCTCCATCAACATCCTCAGAGCAAACATTGCATCTGTTGTGCTCTTTCTTGGCATGAAACCGTACCGCTGCTCACTAATCATCACCTCCATTCTTAACTTAGCTTCTACTACTCTTTCCCGTAACTTCATTCTGTGGCTCATCAATTTTATCCCCCTGTAGGTACTACAGTTCTGCACATCACCCTTATTCATGAAAATCGGTACCAATACACTTCTTCTCCACTCCTCAGGCATCCTCTCACTTTCCAAGATTCCATTAAACAATCTAAATGCTTCCACAGGTATGTCATCTGGACCTAAAGGCCTTTCATTTCTTCATCCTCTTCATGGCTGTCCTTACTTCCTCCTTGCTAATCCGTTGCACTTCCTGATTCACTATTTTCACATCATCCCAACCTGTTCTCTCTCTCATTCTCTTCATTCATCAGCCTCTCAAAGTACTCTTTCCATTTGCTTTACACTCCCCCTCGCTTGGGAGTAAGTTTCCTTCTTTATCCTTTATCACCCTAACCTGGTGCACATCTTTCCCAATTTGGTTCTCCTACTTAACCAATCGGTACAGGTCCTTTTCTCCCTCCTTAGTGTCCAGCCTCTCATACAACTCATTAGAGCATACACCTTTTCTTTAGCCTTCGCCACCTGTCTCTTCAACTTATGCCTTATCTCCTTGTACTCTTGTCTACTTTCTGCATCTCTCTGAACATCCCAGTTCTTCTTTGCCATCCTCTACCTCTGTACACTCTCCTGTACTTCCCCATTCCATCATCAGGTTTGTTTTTCCTCCTTCCTCTGTCCAGATGTTATGCCAAACAACCTTCTTCCTGTCACCCCTACTACTTCTGCTGTAGTTGTCCAGCTGTCTGGTAACTCTTCACTGCCACCCAGTGCTTGTCTTACCTCCTCCGTAAACTCAACCTTGAAGTCTTCCTTTTTCAACTTCCACCATTTGATCCTTCACTCTGCGTTCACTCTCCTCCTTTTCTTGATTTCCAACTTCATGCTACAGACAACAATCCTATAGTGCCTAACTACACTTTACCCTGCGACCATTTTGCAGTCTTCAATCTCCTTCAGATTGACTCTTCTGCATAGGATGTAATCTACCTCTGTGTATCTTCCTCCACTCTTGTGCATCACCCTATGTTTCTTCCTCTTCTTAAAAAATGTATTGTGAGCTCGGGGGCTGATTCGCACCCCTACAGGATACGGACGCTCCTCTATAAAACGCTGAAAGACTACCTTCACATTGCTCCCTTGCTTGCTGGGCTTGCTTGCTTTCTCCTCCCATCCACACCATGAAAGAACAATTTGAATCCACCTCTGATCCACCTGGCCACCTTCCTCCTTTCCTCCTGCCACCTCTCCCACTTGTTCTTCTCTTTCTTTGGCCAACAGTAGCCCAATTTCCGCAAGAACCCTGTTGGCTAACAGTACTGGTGGCGGCCGTTGTTACCCCTGGGCTCGACCAATACAGTATGCACATTTGTATTTTTGTCCACATATTGATCTGGTCTAAGTTTACTCCAGATGCCCTTCCTGACATAACATTCCCCCCCAGACCCAACACACACATCTTCATCATGTTAAAAATTAGTTGCTTGTTTATGTCATAATCTCTAAATCTGAAGTAAGAGTTATTTGGAATTAGAAAGTTCCTGAAAGTTTAAAACAAGTACAATGATTTCTTGGAGGTTTCTAATTATTACCTTCAGTTCATTAAAGATGTTAGCACTATCAAAACTCCTATTGCATGTTAATAAACAAAAACAATAGAACATTTCACTGATCAAGATGCTTTTAATACATTAAAACATTTGTTCACTGCTGTACAAGTATTAAGGTATCCTGACCTTTCTGTTCAATTTATTTTCAAGCATATGGGTGGATACAATCCTAGTGCAAAAGTTTCATGACACTGCTTATTTTTCTAACAAGTTAACCATTGCTGAGTAAAATTATGACATAGGTTTTCAAGATTATTATCAATCAAATTAGCTTGTGAAGAAACGTGACATTGACTTGAGGGTGTCACTTTTCCATTCATAATATTTATGGATCATCAAAATGAGATATATTTCAAAAGTGATAAATGGCTAAATACAAAACAAGACAGGGGTAGTTCTGGTTTGACTTCGTGTCGAATGAGTGGTTGCTCATGCAGTCCTGAATGAAGCACAGTACCTGCATTGTGATGGAGCTTCAGTTTCGGCACTACAGCCAAGTGGCGCGATTCCCCAAGTTTGATCTGGCTCACAGGATCCTCATTGCTGAAGACCCATGCAAATGGACGATGGGCGATGCCCACGTAACACCAGGCTGTGTCAGATAGAGGGTCATTTAAGGAGGGTGGAACAGGATCACATGTCTGCCTGGGGGGTTGCCGTTTCATCATGTGGTGGGTGCTGCAACAGGTCTTTACCAGTGCATACTCCTCATCCTGACCTGACCTCCCTTCTTCACACCACAATACCACCATATTTTTAATAGTAGACAGTTATTCAAAATTCACCCATTGTTCCATTTAAGAAATTACCTACACCTAAAAAGTTAGCCAATTTTCTTCCGTTTCTTTTGGCTGCTTCCATTTAGGGGTTACCACAGCAGATCATCCGTCTCCATCTGTCCTTGTCTTTTACATCATTTTCTGCCACACCCTTGCCTTCATGTTATCCCTCACCACATTCATAAACATCTTCTTTGGCCTTCCACTTTTCTTCTTGCCTGTCGGTTCCATCTTCAGAATTGTTTTCCTAATGTACCCCTCACCTCTCCTCTGCAGGTGCCCAAACCCTCTCCCAGTTGGTCTCCAAACTGTTGCATCTGTGTTGTTCCTCTAATATACTCATTCCTAATCTTGTCTACCCTCGTTATTCGAAGTAAAAATCGTAGCATCTTCAACTGTGCCACTTCCAGCAATGCTACCTGTTTTTTCATCAGTGCCACCATCTCCAAACAATACAACATAGCTGGTCTCACTTTGATTTTATAGATCGTCCCTTTCACTCTTTTAGTTCAGTTCCTCTTCTATCACAAATCATTCCGGTCACTCTTCTCTATCCAGTTAATCATCCCTGCACTCTCCTCTTCACTTCTCTACAGCCCTTCCCATTGTTTTGGACTGTTGTACCAAGTATTTAAATTCATCTCCCCTCACCACCTCTGCTCCTTGCAGTCACACCCTTCCACCACATTCCCTCTCATTCATGCACATGTACTCCATCTTACTCATCACCATTGATGTAATCCCAGTCTCACTTTAAACCAAGCTGTCAGTCACAGTGTCCTTATACTGTACATATCCTGCACCACCCTCACATAGTTTTCTTCCACATGCAGTACCATAACTCCCCCTTAGCACTGTGTCATGTGCTTTCTCTAAGTCTACAAACATGCCATGAAATTCTTTCTGACAGGGGCCCCCTGCTCGCTTCGCTCGCCTACCCCTGGCATTTTGAACCCGTGCCCGCTGGGCAGCCACGTGTGAGGATGACGCACGTTTAATACGGAGCATTCGCCCGTGTCACTCTGGGGTTCTCCACTGTTAATATGGAGCCCCGTCCGTACTATTATGCGGTGCATAGTGGAGTACTGCGGACCCCGTAGTGTTTCCCGTTTCAGTTTGTATTTCGGTCAGTCGAGCTCTTGTTTTTGAAGCTTTTGAATTCCGGTCTTAATTATCTATAACCTGCTGTCCATGTGTTTGGCCCACTCGTTTAACCTGTTTATGACGTTTTACTTTGCTTTCTACTCTGTCTTTCATTTGTGACCTCGCTTTATTTTGCTTTTGTTACAATGACACCTGGTCCGTGGTGATTATATTTTCCTTTTTTCGAGTAATAATTTTCATTTGTTTGCGATACTGTGATGTTTATCGTACTGTTAATAATGCATCACTGTAATGTGATTCACCTATGCTGTATAGTTTGGACGTGTGAGGATGACATATGTTTAATACGGAGCATTAGCCCGTGTCACTGTGGGTGTCTCCACTGTTAATACAAAGCTCTTTCCGAACTATTATGCGGTGCATTGTGGAGCATTGCGGACTCTGTAGTGTTTCCCGTTTCACTTCGTATATCGTTTAGTCGAGCTCTTTCTTTTTGGAGCAGTGCCTGCCTGGTTTGCGTCATTTCAGACGCACGTTGTAGGCACTTGCGTTCATTAATTATATCCAGGCAGGCGCGTGTTTGTATCTCGGTCACTCGAGCTGTGTCGTGTTGAACTCGTGCCTGCTTTGCTTATGCAGTTTGAGACGCGCGTTGTAGGAGTCCACGTTCATTAGACCTACGCATTAGTGCCACTCACAATATGGCGGCGACGCCTGTGCCTTCCGTATTATGTCGGTTCTTACCATGCTGTGTAGGCACCTTTGCCTTTTGTACTTCACTGCGCGTTCTGACGCCCGATGTAGGCACCTGAACCTTCAGGGTCCGCCTCCACTGTGTGGTGTGGACGTTTAACTGTTGTTGTTCCTGCCTTTATATTGTGTATCTCGGTGTGCATGTGTTTAGTGCCTAGGTTTTTTTGTAGCTGTTGCATTCCAGTTTTCATCATCTGTAACCCGCTCTCCATGTGTTCGTCCCCGTTCTTTAATCCCTTTATGAAGTTTTACTTTGTTTCCTACTATGTGTTTTATTTCTGACCTCGCTTTATCCCGCTTGTGGCATGTCAGACGGTTCGTAGTCTCTCTCGTTGTACTCTGGGGAGGGGGGCTTTGTTCTGTAACCTGCTCTCCATGTGTTTGTCCCTGTTCTTTATCCTCTTTATGACGTTTTACTTTGTTTCCTACTCTGATGGTTCGAAGTTTCTCCTGTTTTGCTCTGGTGGGTATGCGCTTGCGCACTATGTCTTTTGCGTCCACGGGCAGGTCCCTGCGTCCATATCCGGTTTACCATTCTCGTTTAGTAATATGGATCTTCTCTTTATTTCTCCATCATTACTTCTTGCCTGAAGAAGGGGCCTGAGTTAATCTTTTTAGTTAGCCAATAAAAGGTGTCATTTTGCTTGGCTTTTCTCTCCATCAACACTTGAAAGATGGTGCTGACTGGTGTGGCCGGCCATCTGCTCATTTCATTAATTTATGTTTTAATTTCATTTTTATGTGTTACTATATCCCAGTGGCTACTGTCCTATGATCCCCTTTCCCAATTTTCTTTTTCTGAATGGAGTTTATTTGAACTTCTATCCTTGTTTTATTCATCACCGGACTTCTTTACCTGGTGACCGGTGTTCACCTGTTTGAGTGAGAAGAGTGTTAGATTCTACCGACAGTGACGTGGAAGATGAGCTGGCATTGCTGTTAAACAATGCCAGCTCAATCTTTCATCACCAGGCTTTGATTTCTGATGATTGAGAATCATCCTTGACCCATCTTCTCCCATACAGCACCTTGGCCCTTGCGCTCAGGTGCTGGAAACTGGATTTAATTTCTCCATCTCAAGGAGGCATCATTCATTCTCTGTGTGTTATAGGAGAGTAAATGCTGCTAACCTTCACATGCTCACCCAAGCTTGTCCTGCAGCGAGCTTTCTTATGTCTATCAAGACTGCTATCCTGAATGTGAGATCAGTGTCTTTTAAAAGTATTATCCTGCAAGACTTTATTACCTTAAAGAAACAGGGCTATATTTTTCATCACTGAGATCTGGATTGTTAATGGTGACTCTTCATGTTTTACTGTCTTTGTACCACCAAGTTAGTCATTTTTGAACTCTTCTCAGCTGTCTCATCATGTGTAATGCCACTGTTGTGTTGGAGCCTTACAAGGGGTCCATTTAGTAGCTTCGAACTGCAACTTTTCAAAGTGTGTAACTATTCTTTGTTGCATGCTGTGGATTATTGGCATCCTGTAATTAGTGATACTTTCGTTTCTGAATTCTCTGATCTCTTGGCTGATATTACTCTCTCCTATGATAAAGTACTCATTGTTGATAATAAATAAAAATAAAACTTGTTAACATACAAGCTTGTTGTTTATCTAAAACTTTGATTAATGACTTTATATCATTATTATACTCATTTGACCTTATCCAGCATATTAATGCTGCAACTCATTCTCTCCGTCATATTGTTGATCTAATTTTGACATGTGGTATTTCAGTTAATAATATTTATATTTGTGATGTTCTTTTTACTGATCTTTTTTCTCTAATGATGGATTTGAATATTACTGTTGATGTTGCTGCTACAAGCTATACTCCATTCTATTCTCACTTTTTTTTAATTCTTCTATTATATTGGATATAGAACCACGTTCTCCAGTCTTGATGTACTAGGCCAGTGTGATAATATTGACGATTCTGTCTTAACTTTAAATTCTTCATGTAAAACCGTTTTAGATTCTTTTGCTCCCTTCAAGATATGCTGCAAAAAGGGAAGACCTGCTCCATGGCTTAACGACACTACATGGCAGCTGCACCGTGCCTGTAGAAATGCTGAATGGTGGTGGAAGAAACACAGTCTGACTGTATCTGAGCAGATTTTAAGCATTTGTCAGTTCAAATTCCAGCAGGCAGTAAATTAATATAAACATGATTACTTCTCTGATTTGGTGTCCTCTCATTCTAAAAAACCTAGGGTCTTATTTAATGCAATTAATGTAGCGATTTACCCCATTCAGAGACAGTTTAAACAGTACTGTCCTTTCGTGTGAGTAGTTTCTTTCATTCTTTGTCAGGAAAATCAATACTCTCTGCACTGGCTATGTACTTCTTTTGTTAATCTTGGCATTGTATTGAAATCTTTTGATGTTGTTTCACTTTCACAGCTAAAAAGTACAATTGACATACTTAAACTTACTATTAGTCCTCCTGATGTTGTCCCACCACACCACTTACTGGAAGCTTTTGATGTTTTGGGTCCTGATTTGTTGCATATTATAAATGACTCTATTATTGAGGGGCTGCAGCCCTGTCTAAAAAAGGCAGAGTTAGATCCTGGAGTGTTAGCTAATTTTCACCCGATTTCCCAATTGCCATTTTTCACTTAAATATTAGAAAGAATTATTTAATCAATTGGTGATCATCTTAACTCCAATAATTAATTTGAGATCTACAAGTCTTTCTTTAGGCATTATCATGGTGTTGAGATGGCTCTCCTGAAAGTATTCAATGATATCTCTCTTATTACTGACTCAGGTGGGGCTGCAGTCCTTGTCCTCCTAGACATTTCTGCAGCTTTTAACACTATTGACCATAAGATCTTGCTGTTGCGCCCTGAAAATCTATCGTCTTTCCAAGAAAATAAGACCGGGTCTTTTATTAATTTTTACTCCAAAAGATGCACTATGGCTTATTTTCATGGGATGTCTTATAATTTATTCATGTACAACAATATACATTTATCCAAATACAGTCATGTCATTTTCTTCTGGATTATCGTCATAACTCTCCACATTCAAACCTTGAATTCCAGCCTGAATTTCTTGCTTCTCCAGCCACTTTTAGGATCCTCCAGGATCGATGTACATGCTTCAGTGTTTGAATAATGGTTCCATGTGGTGAAGCAAAATGATGACATACAAATGCATTCAAGGGTCGCATATTCTCGATCAAAATGCCACGATACATTTTAAGTCTCACATACCATCTTCTGTGCTGTTTTTTTTTAACCTTCACAGTAGCATCAGAATGTATGGTGGCGTATTTGAGCCACAGAGAAAAAAATTAAGGACATTGTCTGTTTTGTGATTAAAGTGGAAATTTCAGCTTTAACCTCGAAATGTCCACTTTAACCTCGTAGTTTATTTTATCATTAAAGAAGACCATCGTGAACATCATCTTCAAACCGACCCAGTTGTTAATTACTATGTGCTTCTGGGGCTTCCTCCTCAGCTGACAGCAGCAATCACCACACAGAACACGTTACATTTCTGATATTCCAGCTCTCTGCACATTTGGAATCCTTAGATTTATACATACTTGATATCACTTTCATGATGAAATGCAGTAAAGTTATATATGTTGCATTTTACAGATAAATCGTTAACTTTTTTTAAATTATGAATACTGTTAATAGTTAAACATGTGGGGGTGACACAGTGGCAGAGCTGTAGTGCTGCTGTTTCACAGGGAGTCATGTCTTTATGGAATTTGTATGTTTTCCTGGTGTGTTTCCGCAGTGTTCTCCATTTTCCATCCAAAAACATGTAGGTTTGGAGATTTGGTGACGCTAAAATGACACCAGTGTATATGCGTGTGCTTGTGTTCACCTTGCGATGAGGTGATGTGCCATCCAGGGATTTTGTTCCTGTCTTGCAGCAATACTGCTGGAATGGGCACATCTCTGGATTGATGGATGTAATCATTAAACATCCTTTTCAGAGATATTGTGGCAAAGTGTCCTTGGAATTTAATGGATGTTTTGGGCAAACATGTCACAATGCGTGAAGTATCAACCCAGCCTTAGGCGCCTTGCTTTTCAGCTGACAATCTTGACTAGGGGTTATTTTTGGGGTAGGGCTTATATTACAGAACAGCCCAAAAATCATGCTAGAGCTTATTTTCTGAGTAGGTCTTATTTTCAGGGAAACAGGGTAGTGGAGCTTATAATGCTTCTGTTAAATGTTGCGTTCTTCAGGTATCCATTTTGGGACCTATTTTCCATCCATCCATTATCCAACCCACTATATCCTAACTACAGGGTCACGGGAGTCTGCTGGAGCCAATCCCACCCAATACAGGGCACAAGGCAGGAAACAAACCCCGGGCAGGGCGCCAGCCCACCACAGGGCACACAGACACACCCACACACCAGGGACAATTTAGAATCACCAATGAACCTAACCTGCATGTCTTTGGACTGTGGGAGGAAACCAGAGTACCCAGAGGAAACCCACGCAGACACAGGGAGAACATGAAAACTCCACACAGGGAGGACCCGGGAAGCGAACCAAGGTCTCCTAACTGCGAGGCAGCAGCGCTGGGACCTATTTTATTTTCTATATATCTTCACCCCATTTGCACTATTTTTAGGAAGGTTAATATTTCTTTTCACTGTTATGCTGATTAAACACAGGTTTATATTCCTGTGTGTAACTCTGCAATAAATCAGTTTCATAACTGTCTTGTAGAACTAAGATCCTGGATGGCTGACAATTTTCTTGATCTCAATCAAAATAAAACGGAAGTGCGGATAGCTGGTCCTGCAGACAAACCTCAAATTAGTTTTGAACCTCACATTGGTTTTGTGTCCAGTTTCTCCATTTCTGACCTTTTCCTGAGGTTTGTAAACCTCACGTTTGGAATCTTGGTATTATTTTTGACAGTAACCTGTCTTTTGAGACATCGATTAATTCTGTGGTGAAGAGTTGCTTTTACCAGCTTCATCTTTTAGCTAAGGTTAAGCCTTTCTTATCTCTTCGGGATCTTGAGGAAGTTACTCATGCCTTTATCTTTTATTGGCTTGATTGCTGTAACTCATTGTATTTTGGATTTAGCAAATCCCTTATACGCAGGATGCAGTTGGTTCAAAATGCTGCTGCTTGTGTTTAGGTTGGGGAAAGAAAGTTTGATTCCATATCTCCAATATTATCCCCTTTACAATGACTGCCTGTTAGCTTCAGAATTGATTTTAAAGTTTTGCTGCTTGTTTTTAAATCTTAACATGGGTATGCTCCTGCCTATGTATCCAAATTCTGTGTTTTACACCAGCCATCCAGAGAGCTTACATCTACCAGTCAGTTATCTCTTGTGATCCCTTGTACAAAGAGCAAAACTAAGGGGAACGGGTCTTTTGCAGCTGCTGCACCTCGTCTGTGGAACTCTTTACCTCATTACATTAAGGAGTCACCCTCAACTGAACTGTTTAAAACTACATTAAATATGTACTTCTATTCTCTACCTTTCCATGACTTTCAGTGATACTAGTGGTTCCCTATTCTTAGTCATATTTTTTCTATTTTCAGTTCTCTGTTAGTTATATTTTGTCTTTTTGTATTTTATTTCCATTTATTTTATTTATGTTCGTTGTATGTTTTATATGTAAAGCACTATGACTACAGCATCAATGATGTTGTATTAAATGTGCTCTATAAATAAATTGACATTGACATTGATAACACTGTTTAGGCAAACATTGCATCTGTGGAATTCTTTCCTGGAATGAAACCATATTGCTGCTTTCAGATCACCACCTCTCCTCTCCGCCTAGCCTCCATCAGTCTTTCCTGTATCTTCATGGTGTGGCTGATCAACTTTATACCGAAGTAGATACTGCAGCTCTGGACATCTCCCTTATTTTTGAAAATTGGAACTAATATACTTCTTCTCCACTCCTCAGGCATCTTCTACCTTTTCAAGATTTTGTTAAACAATCAACTTAGAAATTCTACTGCCATCTCACATAAATATCTCCATGCCTCCACTGGTATATCATCCAGGCCAACTTCTATTTCACTTTACAACCTCTTCATAGCTTCTCTCATGATCCCCAGTACTTTGTGATTTACTCTCTCCTCTTCACTCAGCTTACACTCTGTCATTTTCTATATTAGTTCTTCAAAGTACTCCTTCCACCTTTTCAACACACTCTCCCCACCTGTCAGCAAATTTCCATCTGCATCCTTTATGTCTCTGACCTGCAGCACGTCATTCAGTTCCTCTGCCTGGCCAATTGGAACAAGAGATTTTCTCCTTTTTTTGTGTCCAGCTTCTCATATAGCTCAACATACACCTTTTCCTTAGCCTTTGCCAACTCTCTCTTCACCTTGCTACGCATCACTTTGCATACATGTCTACTTTCATCATCTTTCTGGTATCCCAATTCTTTTTTGCTAAACTTTTCCTCTGTACTCTCTCCTGTACTTCCTAATTCCACTACCAAATCTCTTTGTCTTCCTTCATCTGTCCAGAAATCACACCAAACATGTTTCTATTTCTCTCTCTTACCACTTCAGCTGCAGTGTTTCAATCATCTATCCTGTCTTCACCACCACCCAACACCTCTCTCACTTCCTCTCTGAACTTCACACAATAGTCTTCCTCTTTCAGCTTCCACCACCTGATCCTTGGTTCCACTCTCACTCTCCTCCTCTTTTTCACCTCGAAATTCATCTTGCTTACCAAAAATTGATGCTGCCTAGCTGCACTATACCCAGTTGCGTAGCTAGAGTTTGTGCCGCTCGGGGCGGTGCTTCAATTTGCCGCCCTCCAACATATCTGAATATGTTAACCTATTTAAATAGAAAATTAAAATGACATATAGAGAAAATTAAGATCAATTTTGCATAGATTTATTCATATATAGAAAAACATTTGTTGAGTGTCTTTTAATACTGTGTAATTGTTGAGTGTCTTTTAATACTGTGTAAGCATACATATTAACAGATGTGTAATTAAACGTGTGCATTTACGGGGTGATTTCTCATGCTTAAAGCTCAAAGTGATCACTCGAGTAAAGGCAGCTTCACAAAAAAACAGATCCTTAACAAACTGTTATTGGTATATTTTACCTCAATTTTAAAAGGTTTTCTTTTGTTCTTAATAAAAATTTAAAAGCAGAACTTCACCGGTGCGAACCGCGGGAATTTGAGCGACTGACGCATACAGACATATTCATGAGTGCAGGTACTTCGGAAAGAAAGCACCGTGTAAACCTAAAGTTTAAATTAAGTTCATAGACCTACAAAAGGTTGCCATTGATTTCAGGCAAGATTGCTTTTCTCCTGTACAACTATACGTTGCATTCTCAAGAGTGTGCTTGCACGGCTTGGTCATATTACAACCGGAGTGCTGAACTGACAAACTGGTATACAAACAGAGCAATCGTAAAAACAGGATAAAATAAAAACGCTGCTTCCATTGGCAAAGCAACGAAAAAGGAAGACCTTATATGACGTTCGTTTATAAAACAGCGGAGAGGCTGTGTGAAGTCAGCTACACAAAAAAACAGATCCTTAACAAATTGTTAGTAGTATATTTTCCCTCAATTTAAAAAGGTTTTCTTTTCTGCTTAATAAAAATTTAAAAGCAGTACTTCGCCGGTGCCAAGTGCGGGGATTTCAGCGACTGACACATACAGATATATTCCTGAGTGCAGGTACTATGGAAACAGAGCACCGTGTAAACCTAAAGTTTAAATTAAGTTCATAGACCTACAAAAGGTTGCCATTGATTTGAGGCAAGATTGCTTTTCTCCTGTACAACTATACGTTGCATTCTCAAGAGTGTGCCTGCACGGCTTGGTCATATTACAACCGGAGTGCTGAACTGACAATATATCTATAATAATAAAAGGCAAAGTCCTCACTGACTGACTGACTCACTCACTCACTGACTGACTCATCACTAATTCTCCAACTTCCCGTGTAGGTGGAAGGCTGAAATTTGGCAGGCTCATTCCTTACAGCTTACTTACAAAAGTTAGGCAGGTTTCATTTCGAAATTCAAAGCGTAATGGTCATAACTGGAACATATTTTTTGTCCATACACTGTAATGGAGGAGGCGGAGTCACGTATCGCGTCATCACGCCTCCTACGTAATCACGTGAACTAAAAACAAGGAAGAGATTTACAGCACGAGTCACACGCGGGAACGAAGGTAAATGACGTTAATTTTTGACTGTCTTTTAATACTGTGTAAGCATACATATTAACACATGTGCAATTAAACGTGTGCATTTACGGGGTGATTTCTCAGGCTTAAAAGCTCACCTTTTATCAAACGCGGGAAGAAAGGTAACTGACGTTGTTCACTGTCTTTTAATACTGTGTAACCATACATATTAACACATGTCCAATTAAACGTGTGCATTTACGGGGTGATTTCTCAGGCTTAAAAGCTCGCCTTTTACTAAAAAGGTAAATGCAAAACTATTTTCAATGAGTTTATTGAAACGCTCCCGTTAAGGATTGCAATAACATATTCGCGAGATAAAACAACGAAGTAGGGGGAAATGGAGGAACAGCCGGAAACAGCGAAGAGCAAAAAATTTATTAAACAATTGAGAACGGAGCGAGTTAAGCATACAAGCATGTTCATAAGGGAAACAAAGCACGGTGTAAAACGTAAGTTTAAATTAAGTTTATACAAACGCTCCCGCTGCGGATTGCAATAACATATTCGCGAGATAAAAGTTTAATGAGAATACACGAGGTATAAACGAACCACACGCCGTGGCGCAACGTTAGGGGCAACAGTTTCAACCATTCTATGATCTGCTTCTCGCAACTGAAAGACGGCACATGGCGGATGTTAGCCGACTTGCTGACCGCAACGTTAGGGGCTTCAAGTATGGCGCTGACGCCACATCTCAGTGCCAACACTTTTCAGACTGTACTTAAAAGACACGCCCTCCTCACTGGACAGTTAAAAACACCAATCAAACTAACGATGACATCAAGTATTACCCAATCAAAACTAGGAAAGGAGGCATCTTCATAAAATGCGTGTGGGATGATTTGCATGAGACGCTGCTTTAAAAAAAAATGATAAAAAAAATACGGGATAAATCCCGTCCAGTATTGATTCAAAACGGGACGCGCAATTTCATTCTCAAACGCGGCACGATTCCGTATTTTAAAGGACGGGTGGCAACCCTACATTGCCAGGTAACCACCCATACAATCACATTGTGATTCAGACTAGGAATGCAATGAATGTTATTACCCCGATCTACATACAAGGCGAAAGTCTTGCAACATTCAAAGATGATGGTTTGGGATAAGTACACCATACAACATAAAAGAGCTTGAACCGAAAAAAGCAAGATCTCAGAGATCGTAAAAAAAAAAAATAGGAGGTAATGTCGTTTTACTCGCTGTACATTTTAGTCAAACATTACCAGTTATTCCACAAGAGAGACAAGCAGATGAACTCAACGCGTGTTTAAAATCCGTGCTTCTCCCACGCTCGGTTATATGTCGCGTGTTCTCGGGTAGGTGCACCAAAAAATGTATACATTTAAGCATGTAATGGGCAAACAAAAAATGAGGTATACCCGAAGGCACTGCAGTAGTACTTAATGTAACTTTACTTCTTAAATGTTAATGTTTTACTGTTTAATAATTTATACGCTTCTTATATGTTGTTCAAATTCTTTTATCAAAATACCACTGACAGCGCAATGCATGATAACATGGAGTGAATACACCATACGCATCCGCCCACGGCTGCACTGCTGTGCGCAGATACGAGTTGATTCCACAATAAAATAAAATAAACATAAAAAGAGTAAAACAATCATCACCCATAAAGCGGATAGTAGACGTGACGTACTATATGTGTACCACATTTCAAGTGTATAGGTGAAACGGTTTGCGAGCTACAGGTCATTTAAAATCCTGGACAGACACACAAATTGCCACGGTAGCAAATTACAGAACAAGATTTTACTGTTTAATAATTTATATTTATATGAAATGTGCTTCTTATATATTACTTCATATTCTCATATGATAATGATGTTAATGTTTATATTGATTTCTGTGTTATTAAAACTGCATGTATGTGTGTATATGTATATACTAGCAAAATACCCGCGCTTCGCAGCGGAGAAGTAGTGTGTTAAAGAGGTTATGAAAAAAAAAGGAAACATTTTAAAAATAACGTAACATGATTGTCAATTAAAGCCCGTTTCAGTCAGTAAGTCTTATGTGTGTGTTTATGTATGTGTGTATATATATGTAGATGTGTATATGTAGATATGTATATATATGTATATGTATATAAATGTTTATGTGTGTGTGTATATTATATATATAATATATATATATATATATATATATATATATATAAAAGACAGCAACAGTTATAACAATGACAACACAATTACATTGACAATCATGTTACGTTATTTTTAAAATGTTTCCTTTTTTTTTCATAACCTCTTTAACACACTACTTCTCCGCTGCGAAGCGCGGGTATTTTGCTAGTATATGTATATATGTGTATGTATGTGTATGTATATATGTATGTATATGTATATATGTGTATGTATATGTATATATGTGTATGTATATATATATATATATGACAGCAACACTCATAACAATGACAACACAATTACATTGACGATCATGTTACGTTATTTTAAAAATGTTTCCTTTACTTTTTCATAACCTCTTTAACACACTACTTCTCCGCTGCGAAGCGCGGGTATTTTGCTAGTATATATATATATGTATATATATATATATATATATATATATATATATAGATAGATAGATAGATAGATAGATAGATAGATAGATAGATAGATAGATAGATAGATAGATAGATAGATAGATAGATAGATAGATAGATAGATGTGTATGTATGTAGATATGTATATATGTGTATATATATGTAGATATGTAAATATGTATCTATACTAATTAATAAAAGGCAAAGCCCTCACTGACTCACTGACTGACTGACTGACTGACTCATCACTAATTCTGCAACTTCCCGTGTAGGTGGAAGGCTGAAATTTGGCAGGCTGATTCCTTACAGCTTACTTACAAAAGTTAGGCAGGTTTCATTTCGAAATTCAACGCGTAATGGTCATAACTGGAACCTCTTTTTTCACACTATACTATAATGGACGGCAGCTCGATGGCCGTGGGAGGAGGAGTTGAGTGTCACGTCATCACGCCTCCCACGTAATCACGTGAAAAGACTGTGAAAGCAGTAGGGAGAAATGAAGGAGGAACCGCAAACAGCGAAGAACAAAAAATTCATTAAACAATTGAGAAGGGAGCGAAACAATAAGAAGAGAGCGAGTAAAGCATACAAGCATCTTCATAAGGGAAACAAAGCACGGTGTAAAACATAAGTTTAAATTTAGTTTATAGAAACGCTCCCGCTGCGGATTGCAATAACATATTCGCGAGATAAAAGAACGCAGTAGGGAGAAATGAAGGATGAGCCGCAAACAGCGAAGAACAAAAAATTCATTAAACAATTGAGAAGGGAGCGAAACAATAAGAAGCGAGGGAGTGAACCATACAAGCATCTTTATAAGGGAAACAAAGCACGGTGTAAAACGTAAGTTTAAATTAAGTTTATAGAAACGTTCCCGCTGCGGATTGCAATAACATATTCGCGAGATAAAAGAACGCAGTAGGGAGAAATGAAGGAAGAGCTGCAAACCACGAAGAACAAAAAATAACAGAAAGAGGGCACGTGGCGGACGTAAGGCGACTTGCTGACAAACCACAAGAGTGACCTGGCAGGTAACCACCCATACAATCAGATTGTGATTCAGAAAACGAATGCCATGCATGTAATTACCACGATGTACATACTGTCAAATAAACGAAACATACGCCGTAGCGCGACAGCTGTGAAAAGGGAGCTTCACAAAAAAACAGATCCTTAACAAATTGTTATTGGTATATTTTCGATCCATTTAAAAAGGTTTTCTTTTCTTCTTAATAAAAAATTAAAAGCAGTACTTCGCCACAACGAAGCGCGAGAATTTGGCTATATATATCTGCTTCTCGCAATTAAAAGAGGGCACGTCGATCTACATACAAGGCGAAAGTCTTGCAACATTCAAAGATGATGGTTTGGGATAAGTACACCATGGAACATAAAAGAGCTTATGAAGCCTTGAACCGAAAAAAGCAAGATCTCAGAGATCGTAAAAAAAAAAGGAGGTAATGTCGTTTTACTCGCTGTAGATTTTAGTCAAACATTACCAGTTATTCCACGAGGGAGACCAGCAGATGAACTCAACGCGTGTTTAAAATCCATGCTTCTCCCACGGTCAGTTATATGTCGCGTGTTCTCGGGTAGGTACACCAAAAAATGTATACATTTAAGCATGTAATGGGCAAAGAAAAAATGAGGTATACCCGAAGGCACTGCAGCAGTACTCAATGTCACTTTACTTCTTAAATGTTACTGTTTTACTGTTTAATAATTTATACGCTTCTTATATGTTGTTCAAATTCTTTTATCAAAATACCAGTGACAGCGCAATGCACGATAACATGGAGTGAATACACCATACGCATCCGCCCACGGCCGCCCTGGTGTGCGCAGATAGGAGTTGATTGTACAATAAAATAAAATAAAGATAAAAAGAGTAATACAATCATCACCCATAAAGCGGATAGTAGACGTGACGTACTATATGTGTACCAGATTTCAAGTCAATAGGTGAAACGGTTTGCGAGCTACAGGTGATTTAAAATCCTGGACAGACAAAAATATAGCCACGGTAGCAAATTATAGAAGAAGATTTTACTGTTTAATAATTTATGTTTATATGAAATGTGCTTCTTATATATTACTTCATATTCTCATATGATAATGATGTTAATGTTGTTTATATTGATTTCTATGTTATTGTAAGTGCATGTATGTGTGTATATGTATGTATGTATGTATGTATGTATGTATATATATATATATATATATATATATATATATATAAAATATATGTGTATATGTATATATAATATATGTATATATATATATATATATATATATGATATATCTGTATATGTGTGTATATATACAGTATATATATATAATATATGTGTATATGTGTGTGTGTGTATATATATATATATATATATATATATATATATATATATATATATATATATATATATATATATATATGATATATGTGTATCTGTGTGTGTGTGTGTATATATATATATATATAGTATATGTGTGTATGTATATGTATATATATATATGTATAAATATATACAGTATATATATATATGTGTATATATATATATATATATATAATATATGTGTGTATGTATATATATATATATATATAAAATATATGTGTATATGTATATGTATATATATATGACAGCAACACTCATAACAATGACAACACAATTACATTGACAATCATGTTACGTTATTTTTAAAATGTTTCCTTTACTTTTTCATAACCTCTTTAACACACTACTTCTCCGCTGCGAAGCGCGGGTATATTGCTAGTGAAATTATAAATTGTAAATGAGTCGTTTATCTTCCTTGAAATTATTATCAGTGTAACATTTATGTTTATTTTTGTTATTGCCTCATAAATTTCAACTGCTGTGTCTGATGCTGTCAAAGAAGGACCGTCTAAAAATTTTTTTTGAAGCATTTGTGGAATACAATCAAAGAATTTTCCTTTTTTCATTCATGAGTGATATTTTTCAGAGCCCTGCTGCTTACACACGAATTGTACTGAGCCTTTTGGCCAATAATACAGCCCCCAAAAATGTGACTCCCGGAGCAGACTGCCCCGTCCGCCCACCACTAGCTACACCACTGGCTATACCCTGCTACCATGTTATAGTCTCTAACTTCTTTAACATTGCATCTCCTACAGAGAACATAGTCCACCTGTGTGCACTCTTATAAGTCACCCTGTGTTCCTCCTTCTTCTTATAATGTGTATTCACCTCTGTCATTTTCATCCTTTTTGAAAAGTCAGCTACAATCTGCCTTTCAGCATTTCTCTCCTTAACACCATACCTGCCATCACTTCCTCATCACTACTGTTCTTTTTGCCAATATGCCCATTAAGGTCTGCTCCAATCACCACTATTTCTTCTTTGGGTATAACCTCCACCATTTCATCTAACTTACTCCAGAAATCTTTCTCCTCCCTTAACTTCCACAGCATATGTGTCGATGACATTTAGCATTACCCCTTTAATTTCCAACTCTATACTCATCATTCTGTCAGACATTCTCTTCACTTCCAAGCCACTAATAACATATTCTTCCTTCATAATTACTCCTACCCCATTTCTCTTCCTGTTCATACTATAGTATAGAACAGTTTACATGCACCTTCGATGCTTCTGACACAGTACATCTACCTTTCTCAGCTAAATAATGTCAGTCATCTTTCTCCCTTTTCCAGTCCAAGTGCCAACATTCAAAGTTCAGACTCTGAACTCCACACTCTTTCCCTTCCTGCTGTTCCATTGCCTTTGAACTCACTTTTCCGCTCTATGTCACCTTCTCCTTCTTTGCCCAGTAGTAGCATAGTTTCCATCTATACCCTACTGGACAGCAGCATTGGTGGCAACCACATGTAACCCAGGCTTCGACCGATCCAATCTGGACATTCTATTTCTCATCCACATGAGAATTATTTATTATTATTATTATTTATTATTTTACACAGGTTTTATGCCAGATGCTGTTCCTGACGCAACCCACCCCAATTTACCCAGGCATAGGACCAGCACTAAGACCACACTGGCTTGTGCGACCTTGGTGGCTAGGTTAAATTTTTTGTTAAAGGAGTGGTCCGTTTCCATAGATTCTCAGGGTCAGATATGTTGAACAGATTGTCCTAATTTTTCTAATTTTTTTATTTTTTTCTATGAATAGACTGTAGTATAACTTTGCTAATGGTCAAAATAAGCATGTGACAATACATCTGGAGAATGTTTTTATTGCACAATAAATTCATAGCAAACTAAGTGTTATCTTAGAAGAAGAAGAATTTGACAGCAATGTTTTTATCATTCTATAAAGTTGTCTCCTTTTGTGTGTTTGTACAGCTTCAAACAGAACAATCTTTCTCACTATATTCTTTCTTTGTATCTTCATCAATGTCTCACTCGGCTCAGTTCAGTGTGGCGACTGGTCAGGGTGAATCTGAAGATATCAGAGACCTCTGTAAAAAGTTTCAGGTCAGGCAGCAGGTGAATCTCGCTGCACTAGACATACACCAAAGGGTTCTATTCTATAATCTGTCTCCACAATATTTTCGCCCATATGTTATTTATTCTGCGGTGGGTTGGCACCCTGCCTGGGATTGGTTCCTGCCTTGTGCCCTGTGTTGGCTGGGATTGGCTCCAGCAGACCCCCGTGACCCTGTGTTTGGATTCAGCGGGTTGGAAAATGGATGGATGGATGTTATTTATTGGAGAGTTGGTCCCATTTTGTATACTGTGGTGCTTACAGCTCATTTGAAGATTCAAGGTACATTCCATATCTCAAGACTCATGTATGTACATATAAGAGTTTTTTGTTACTTCTGAATAGTCAAACAACAAGTCATGTAATCTGCCTGATTATGTAGTGATTAACTGATTATCTTTGTTTTTCTTGTTCCTTGAATTCCAAGATTCATCAAAGGGATTTTGATTTCAGCATACATTAATTGAAATAGCCGCTACAACTTTGTATCAGTGTTAGCTTTTCCATTGTTTATTCTCGTATTTTCAGAGTTTTCAGTCGCTCTTTTGTTTCAAGTTATGTTTTGCACTCTCTCTTTCTCTCTCTGTTTATGTATATTAAAACAATTCTTTTTTTCACTGCTACTCAGATGGCAGCTGTTTAGTTTCTTATTTAGTGAATGACTGATTTCTCTTTTTGTTCTTTTTTCACAAAGTTGCGGAACTTGCTGAAGATGACAGAACGGGTGAGTATACTTTACAACATTTCTCTTTGCCGTATCTCCCATACCTTTGGCACTATGCATGTTCTTATATTGTTTATTGTCATATTATAAACCTTAATAGTTGAATGTTAAGTACTGCATTGTGATTTGAAATTGTGAAGTTCCCAAATTAGTATTTTCTTTAATTAATGTGGTTTAGAATATACATTTACTTTTAAAATAAAATGCTTTTCTTAGGCCTGGTCAGCTGACTTCATTAAAAGTTGCTGTTCACAAAAGTTACATCTTAAATTATTTTAGAAGCACCTAGATGTGACAGGGTTGGGGTGGAAATAAAGTACCCTAAGTTCTTGTCTATAAGCCGCGGCTTATCTAAGGAAAAAAGTTGTGAAAATGAAAAAATAGAATATTGGCTTATACATAAATCCGGCTTATAAAGTAATCCCTCCTCCATCGCAGGGGTTGCGTTCCAGAGCCACCCGCGAAATAAGAAAATCCGCGAAGTAGAAACCATATGTTTATATGGTTATTTTTATATTGTCATGCTTGGGTCACAGATTTGCGCAGAAACACAGGAGGTTGTAGAGAGACAAGAACGTTATTCAAACACTGCAAACAAACATTTGTCTCTTTTTCAAAAGTTTAAACTGTGCTCCATGACAAGACAGAGATGACAGTTCTGTCTCACAATTAAAAGAGTGCAAACATATCTTCCTCTTCAAAGGTGTGTGTGTCAGGAGCACAGAATGTCACATAGATAGAGCAAACAATCTCTAGCAAACAAATCAATGGTGCTGTTTGGCTTTTAAGTATGCGAAGCACCGCGGCACAAAGCTGTTGAAGACGGCAGCTCACACCCACTCCGTCAGGAGCAGGGAGAGAGAGAGAGAGAGAGAGAGAGAGAGAGAGATAGAGAGAGACAGAGTTTGTTTTTCAGTCAAAAATCAATACGTGCCCTTCGAGCTTTTAAGTATGCGAAGCACTGTGCAGCATGTCATTTCAGGAAGCTGCTGCACAAAAGATAGCAACGTGAAGATAATCTTTCAGCATTTTTAGACGAGCGTCCGTATCGTCTAGGTGTGTGAACAGCCCCCCTGCTCAATCCCCATACGTCAGGATCACAGATAGTCAGCGCAAGAGAGAGAGAAAAGTAAGCAATCTAGCTTCTCAGCCATCTGCCAATAGCGTCCCTTGTATGAAATCAACTGGGCAAACCAACTGAGGAAGCCTGTACCAGAAATTAAAAGACCCATTGTCCGCAGAAATCCGCGAACCAGCAAAAAATCCGCAATATATATTTAAATATGCTTACATATAAAATCACAATTTAAATGACCGCTACGCGCGCGTGTTGACTCGGCGACGCCCAGAGCAGAAAGAACGCGCTCCGGCCGCTCCAACCGCGCCATGCGGGGAGTGAGAGAGATGCCAATATCTCACACTCTCTCCCCCCCTTAAAGAAATTAAATGGGTGCGAGTGAGACCACTGACCTCCCTCCCTTCTATTAGTTATAGGTTATAGTACGTTCGGCTTATCTATGAGTCCAGCTTATCTATGATACGATTTTATTTTAAAAATTCGCATGATTTTTGGTCTCCGGCTTATACACGAGTCCGGCTTATAGACAAGAACCTAAGGTAATACCAAACAGGCAAAATAAAATACAGGCCTTCATTAATAATACAAAAGCAAAGGGTTCACAGAGGTTACAACAAACTACAACATAAAACCCAATACTAATATTTATATACAGTACTTAACAGACCGTTATTATCGCACCATGCTGTTTATCAAGGCAGTAGGAGGATTTTATGAGTTAGGTGCCCTCAAGGCCGGTGCTGACATGAGGGCTTGTGTCAAGTCACTAAATGGAGTGTCTTTTTTTCATCCCATATCACTGTGTTGGGTGCCCACTTTTTTGTAAAGTTAGTCAAGGGTACCGCTCTCTTTGAGAAACAGGGAACAAAACAATGGTAGTACCCCGCTAACTCCAGAACAACTGGACTTGCCACTTGGTTTTCAGACAACGCCATTTCACAAAGGCATCAACACCGTGGCTGTACTGTACCCTGCCCAATAGGTAGTCCAAATACTTAGTCTCTGTTAGTCCAAAGAAGCACTATTTGGGGTTTTTCTGTAGTCCGGCATTACTTAGTGTCAGGAGCATAGCTTGACTGTGTTGTATGTGCTTCTTCCACGTGTTGGAATAGATACAACAACAACAACAACATTTATTTATATAGCACATTTTCATACAAAAAGTAGCTCAAAGTGCTTTACATAATGAAAAGAAGAAAAATAAAAGACAAAATAAGAAATTAAAATAAGACAACATTAGTTAACATAGAAAGGAGTAAGGTCCGATGGCCAGGAGGGACAGAAAAAAACAAAAAAAACTCCAGACGGCTGGAGAAAAAAATAAAATCTGCTGGGGTTCCAGGCCACGAGACCACCCAGTCCCCTCTGGGCATTCTACCTAACATAAATGAAATAGTCCTCTTTGTAGTTAGGGTTCTCACGGAGTCACTTGATGCTGATGGTCATACAGACTTCTGGCTTTTAATCCATCCATCATTGTTGGAACATCATGGTGCTTTGGGTAGATGGTGGTGGCGCATGCCACCACCAACAGGACACCGGAAAAGGAAACAGAAGAGAGAGTAGGGGTTAGTACAGATTTTGAATGAATAGTTATTATAATGAATTAGATATACAGAGTATCAGGATTAAATTACAGTGAAGTTATGAGAAGGTCATGTTAAAGTAATGTGTTTTCAGTAGTTTTTTTAAAGTGCTCCACTGTATTAGCCTGGCGAATTCCTACTGGCAGGCTATTCCACTTCACCACTTCTTTTTAGTTGACAATGTCATCCTAATAGGCAGCACTATAGGCATTGTGGGGCCGTAGTATTCTGTCCAGCAGACACTGGAAGGTCACTGGTGCCTTTGCAACCCAAATGGGAGATGTACGATACTGCCAGTATCCACTAAAGGTGGTAAGTGTGGTCTTTGCTTTGGCAGAGTCAATTAAAGAAACGTGCCAGGACCCTTTTGTGAAGGCAAGGGTGGTCAGATACTGAGCTTTACTGAGTCAATCAAGGAGTTTGTCCACTCGTAGCATTGGATAAGCATCAAAGTGAGAGACTTGATTAAGATGATGGAAGTCATTGCAAACGTGTGAACTTCCATTGAGCTTCAGGATCATCATAATTGGTCTGGACCAGGGATTAAATCTTTTCTCAATAACACATACTATAGATCTAGCATTCACTTCATTTCAAAGTCCACTTCTAAACGTTTTGCCTCCAGGAGTCTTCTCAAACAATAAGCCCAGGCTCCATTATGACACAGTAGTACACAATCAGTGAATTCTGAGCAAGGATGGACAAGATAGCTGGTTCAAGCTGTTTTTGTAGCTTATCTGTCAAATTGGGCCGAAATTAAGGGATTTTCACTGAGAAAAGAAAGAACGGACCTAAGTGGAGTGGTGGTCGGGTTCTCTTGCCATCCATGGATTCATTTGCACGATACACCTGTTCAGCCGGACAGTGATTTGACTGTTTCAACAAGTAATCGATCAGCCCTTTTCTCTCCTTAATTTTGAAAGGGCCTTGTCAATGTGGCAAAAGTTTTGAATGCAAGGTGAGAATGAGCATCATGACATGTTCTTCAGGCTGAAACCTACAGAGGGTCGTGCCACAGTTGAATCAGTGGGCCTGAACTTATTGTACCTGTGCCAAAAAGAACATTAGGGCTCGTCTCAATTTTGCTAAGAAACATCTCAATGATTGCCAAGACTTTTGGGAAAATACCTTGTGGACTGATGAGTCAAAAGTTGAACTTTTTGGAAGGCAAATGTCCCGTTACATCTGGCGTAAAAGGAACACAGCATTTCAGAAAAAGAACATCATACCAACAGTAAAATATGGTGGTGGTAGTGTGATGGTCTGGGGTTGTTTTGCTGCTTCAGGACCTGGAAGGCTTGCTGTGATAGATGGACCCATGAATTCTACTGTCTACCAAAAAATCCTGAAGGAGAACGTCCGGCCATCTGTTTGTCAACTCAAGCTGAAGCGATCTTGGGTGCTGCAACAGGACAATGACCCAAAACACACCAGCAAATCCACCTCTGAATGGCTGAAGAAAAACAAAATGAAGACTTTGGAGTGGCCTAGTCAAAGTCCTGACCTGAATCCAATTGAGATGCTATGGCATGACCTTAAAAAGGCGGTTCATGCTAGAAAACCCTCAAATAAAGCTGAATTACAACAATTTTGCAAAGATGAGTAGGCCAAAATTCCTCCAGAGCGCTTTAAAAGACTCATTGCAAGTTATCGCAAACGCTTGATTGCAGTTATTGCTGCTAAGGGTGGCCCAACCAGTTATTAGGTTCAGGGGGCAATTACTTTTTCACACAGGGCCATGTAGGTTTGGATTTTTTTTTCTCCCTAAATAATAAAAACCACCATTTACAAACTGCATTTTGTGTTTACTTGTGTTATATTTGACTAATGGTTAAATGTGTTTGATGATCAGAAACATTTTGTGTGACAAACATGCAAAAGAATAAGAAATCAGGAAGGGGGCAAATAGTTTTTCACACCACTGTATATGGACAAAAAAGAGGTTCCAGTTATGACTGTTACGCTTTGAATTTCGAAATGAAACCTGCCTAACTTTTGTAAGTAAGCTGTAAAGAATGAGCCTGCCAAATTTCAGCCTTCCACCTACACGGGAAGTTG
>NC_041405.2:19358470-19425970 GCF_900747795.2 Erpetoichthys calabaricus
GACTGGCCACTCCAAAGTCTTCATTTTGTTTTTCTTCAGCCATTCAGAAGTGGATTTGCTGGTGTGTTTTGGGTCATTGTCCTGTTGCAGCACCCAAGATCGCTTCAGCTTGAGTTGATGAACAGATGGCCGGACATTCTCCTTCAGGATTTTTTGGTAGACAGTAGAATTCATGGGTCCATCTATCACAGCAAGCCTTCCAGGTCCTGAAGCAGCAAAACAACCCCAGACCATCACACTACCACCACCATATTTTACTGTTGGTATGATGTTCTTTTTCTGAAATGCTGTGTTCCTTTTACGCCAGATGTAACGGGACATTTGCCTTCCAAAAAGTTCAACTTTTGACTCATCAGTCCACAAGGTATTTTCCCAAAAGTCTTGGCAATCATTGAGATGTTTCTTAGCAAAACTGAGACGAGCCCTAATGTTCTTTTTGCTTAACAGTGGTTTGCGTCTTGGAAATCTGCCATGCAGGCCGTTTTTGCCCAGTCTCTTTCTTATGGTGGAGTCGTGAACACTGACCTTACTTGAGGCAAGTGAGGCCTGCAGTTCTTTAGACGTTGTCCTGGGGTCTTTTGTGACCTCTCGGATGAGTCGTCTCTGCGCTCTTGGGGTAATTTTGGTCGGCCGGCCACTCCTGGGAAGGTTCACCACTGTTCCATGTTTTTTGCCATTTGTGGATAATGGCTCTCACTGTGGTTCGCTGGAGTCTCAAAGCTTTAGAAATGGCTTTATGACCTTTACCAGACTGATAGATCTCAATTACTTCTGTTCTCATTTGTTCCTGAATTTCTTTGGATCTTGGCATGATGTCTAGCTTTTGAGGTGCTTTTGGTCTACTTCTCTGTGTCAGGCAGCTCCTATTTAAGTGATTTCTTGACTGAAACAGGTGTGGCAGTAATCAGACCTGGGGGTGGCTACGGAAATTGAACTCAGGTGTGATACACCACAGTTAGGTTATTTTTTAACAAGGGGGCAATTACTTTTTCACACAGGGCCATGTAGGTTTGGATTTTTTTTCTCCCTAAATAATAAACACCATCATTTAAAAACTGCATTCTGTGTTTACTTGTGTTATATTTGACTAATGGTTAAATGTGTTTGATGATCAGAAACATTTTGTGTTACAAACATGCAAAAGAATAAGAAATCAGGAAGGGGGCAAATAGTTTTTCACACCACTGTATATATATATATATATATATATATATATATATATATATATATATATATATATATATATATATATATAAATATATATATATATATATATATATATATATATATATATATGTAGATATGTATAAATATATGTAGATGTAATGTAAATATGTAAATATGTATATTGTAGCAGTAGAGGCTCGTGTCCACCTCTCGAACCCTCAGGTACCACTCTGATGACCAGGTGAATGTATAATAATATTTCTTTTTATTATAATACTGTGCACAAAGCACCCTCCACTCCACACTCATTAAACAATAAACAATTCTCTCAATAACCAATACCTCCTCGCCCAGACACGTCGCCACCCTACCTCCCAGCTCAGCTCAGCGTTCTGGGCTTCCCAGAGTCCTTTTATAGCCCCTGACCCGGAAGTGGCTCCAAGCCAAACCCACAAGTCCGTTTTCCTTCCGGGTCAGGGCAAAGTCCTTTTCTTCATCCCGGGAGCACATCGCTTCTTCCAGTCACGTGACTGAGATGCACTCCCGGGTTATAGGGCATGCCAGAGCCCCCTAGCCCCCCTACAGCGACTCCTGGCGGCCCCCAAGGTATCCAGCAGGGCTGTGTCAAAACACTACAAAGTCCATGAGGCCCTGCTGGAACTCGGGGCACAAATATGCTGTCCGGAGGGCTCCTCCTAGCGGCCTGGGGGTGACGACCGGAGTCCATAACTGGTCGTCTGTCACAATATGTATATATATGTGTCTGTATGTGTATATATATATATATATATATATATATATATATATATGTATGTGTATGTATGTATGTGTATATGTATATATGTATATGTGTGTGTGTATGTATGTTTGTATATGTATGTGTATATATATGTTGATATGTGTATATATATATATATATATATATAATATATGTGTATGTGTATATGTATATACATATGACAGCAACACTTATAACAAGGACAACACAATTACATTGACAATCATGTTACGTTATTTTTAAAATGTTTCCTTTACTTTTTCATAACCTCTTTAACACACTACTTCTCCGCTGCGAAGCGCGGGTATTTTGCTAGTATATATATATATATATATACACACATACACATATATTATATATATATATATATATATATATATATACACACATGTATATGTATACACACATATATATATATATATATATATATATATATATATATATATATATATATATATATATATATATATATATATATATATATATATATAAAAATATATATACATACATACATATACACACATACATGCAGTTTCAATAAAATAGAAATCAATATAAACAACATTAACATCATTATCATATGAGAATATGAAGTAATATATAAGAAGCACATTTCATATAAATATACATTATTAAACAGTAAAATCTTCTTCTGTAATTTGCTACCGTGGCTATTCGTTTGTCTGTCCAGGATTTTAAATCCCCTGTAGCTCGCAAACCATTTCACCTATTGACTTGAAATCTGGTACACATATAGTACGTCACGTCTACTATCCGCTTTATGGGTGATGATTGTATTACTCTTTTTATCCATCCATCCATTTTCCAACCCGCTGAATCCGAACACAGGGTCACGGGGGTCTTCTGGAGCCAATCCCAGCCAACACAGGGCACAAGGCAGGAAACAATCCTGGGTTTTTATCTTTATTTTATTTTATTGTATAATCAACTCCTATCTGCGCACACCAGGGCGGCCGTGGACGGATGCGTATGGTGTATTCACTCCATGTTATCGTGCATTGCGCTGTCACTGGTATTTTGATAAAAGAATTTGAACAACATATAAGAAGTGTATAAATTATTAAACAGTAAAACATTAACATTTAAGAAGTAAAGTTACATTGAGTACTACTGCAGTGCCTTCGGGTATACCTCATTTTTTGTTTGCCCATTACATGCTTAAATGTATACATTTTTTGGTGCACCTACCCGAGAACACGCGACATATAACCGAGCGTGGGAGAAGCATGGATTTTTAACACGCGTTTAGTTCATCTGCTGGACTCCCTCGTGAAATAACTGGTAATGTTTGACTAAAATGTACAGCGAGTAAAACGACATTACCTCCTATTTTTTTTTTTACGATCTCTGAGATCTTGCTTTTTTCGGTTCAAGGCTTCATAAGCTCTTTTATGTTCTATGGTGTACTTATCCCAACCCATCATCTTTGAATGTTGCAAGACTTTCGCCTTGTATGTAGATCGGGGTAATTACATTCATTGCAGTCCTAGTCTGAATCACAATCTGATTGTATGGGTGGTTACCTGGCACTGTAGGGTTGCCACCCGTCCTTTAAAATACGGAATCGTGCCGCATTTGAGAATGAAATTGCGCGTCCCATTTTAAATCAAAACGGGACAGGATTTGTCCCGTATTTTTTTTATCATTTTTTTTGAAAGCAGCGTCTCATGCAAATCATCCCACACGCATTTTATGAAGATGCCTCCTGTCCTACTTTTGATTGGGTAATACTTGATGTCATCGTTAGTTTGATTGGTCTTTTTAACTGCCCAGTGAGGTGGGCGGGTCTTTTAAGTAGAGTCTGCAAACTGTTTGCACTGGGATGTGGCACCCGCTGCAGTATGCTTCCCTTATTTTTTTGTATTAAAAGTGGTAACCCTACCTGGCAGGTAACACTTATGTTTGGTCATGAAGTCGTCTAAAATCCGCCACGTGCCCTCTTTTAATTGTGAGAAGCAGATATATATAGCCAAATTCTCGCGCTTCGTTTTAATTTTTTAATAAGAAAATAAAATCTTTTTAAACGGATCGAAAATATACCAATAACAATTTGTTAAGGATCTGTTTTTTTGTGAACCTCGCTTTTCACAGCTGTCCCGCTACAGCGTGTGTTTCGTTTATTTGACAGTATGTAGATCGTGGTAATTAAATTCATGGCATTCGTTTTCTGAATCACAATCTGACTGTATGGATGGTTACCTGCCAGGTTACGCTTGTGGTTGGTCAGGAAGTCGCCTTACATCCGCCACGTGCCCTCTTTCTGTTCCCAGAAGCTGATCATAGAATGGTTTTAATAGTTTACTTTCAAATAATGCAAAGAGTATGCGACACGTGTTTCTCCTTAATTCTGGGCTCATCAGGCATACACACTCACTGCATCCCCTCTCGAGAATCGAATATCGTCAGCGCCAGAGTTGAAGCCCCTAACGTTGCAGTCAGCAAGTGGGCTAACATCCGCCATGTGCCGTCTTTCAGTTGCGAGAAGCAGATCATAGAATGGTTGAAACTGTTGCCCCTAACGTTGCGCTACGGCGTGTGGTTCGTTTATACCTCGTGTCTTCTCATTAAACTTTTATCTCGCGAATATGTTATTGCAATCCTCAGTGGGAGCGTTTCTATAAACTTAATTTAAACTTTCATTTTACACCATGCTTTGTTTCCCTTATGAACATGCTTGTATGCTTCACTCGCTCCCTTCTCAATTGTTTAATGAATTTTTTGTTCTTCGCTGTTTGCGGCTCCTCCTTCATTTGTCCCTACTGCATTCACAGTCTTTTCACGTTATTGCAATCCGCAGCGGGAGCGTTTCTATAAACTTAATTTAAACTTACGTTTTACACGTGCTTTGTTTCCCTTTTGAACATGCTTGTATGCTTCACTCGCTCCCTTCTCAATTGTTTAATGAATTTTTTGTTCTTCGCTGTTTGCGGCTCCTCCTTCATTTGTCCCTACTGCGTTCACAGTCTTTTCACGTGATTACGTGGGAGGCGTGATGACGTGACACTCAACTCCTCTTCCCACGGCCATCGAGCTGCCGTCCATTACAGTATATTGTGAAAAAAGAGGTTCCAGTTATGACCATTACGCATTGAATTTCGAAATGAAACCTGCCTAACTTTTGTAAGTAAGCTGTAAGGAATCAGCCCGCCAAATTTCAGCCTTCCACCTACACGGGAAGTTGCAGAATTAGTGATGAGTCAGTCAGTCAGTCAGTCAGTGAGGGCTTTGCCTTTTACATTTACATTTACATTTACATCATTTAGCAGACGCTCTTATCCAGAGCGACTTACAACAGTGTTTGTTAGTTTTTTTTCGCATACCCCTTGGGGTCAGAGCGCAGGGTCAGCCATTGTACAGCGCCCCCTGGAGCAATTACAGGTTAAGGGCCTTGCTCAAGGGCCCAGCAGAGTAGGATCTCTTTTGGCAGTGACGGGGATTCGAACCGGCAACCTTCGGGATACCAGCGCAGATCCTTAGCCTCAGAGCCACCACTCTGCCTTTTATTAATTAGTATAGATTACCTCACTGTAAACTTGCACTACAGTTATAATATTGCGCAACATGCGCCACTTTTTATAACAATACTTCTTATTTACCGAACACCGAAACAACACCCTGATTTCATTACGGAAATGAATGAGCTGCTCTCATCTTTCTGTACAACATCATCAAATGTACTGATTCTTGACGATCTGAACATTCATGTGGACACTCCCTCTAATTATTCTGCTGCCCAGCTCTTAGAACTCCTTGACTGCCTAAATCTGAGGCAACTTGTCGAGGTCCCCACTCACAACAAGGGCCATACCCTCGATTTAGTCATTACTGATTCAGTCCTCATCTCAGACCTCCAAGTACTTGATCTGGGTGTTTCTGATCACAAAATTGTCTCAATGGATTTACCCACAAATTCACTACATTCTAAACCACAGTGCTGTATCCGCTTCAGGAACCTGAAAAAAATTAATTTGACTGATTTAAATGCTGACATTAAGATCTTCTCCATTGCTCCTCACCTTTCTTCTGCCAGTGAAGTAGTCGATTACTACAACAATGAGCTCCACAACATCCTTGAGGCCCATGCCCCAGTTAAATCACGAGTGGTCTCTTTTGTAAAATCTGCCCCATGGTTTACAAGTGAGCTTCGACAGATGAAAACAGCTGGGCGAGACCTTGAGCGGCATTTTGTTGCAACCAGTTTAACGGTCCACAAATTAGCTTATCGGGAACACCAAAAACACTACTCCAGGGCACTGACCACTGCCAGATCTCAATATTATTCAAATTTAATCAACAACAGTCCTGGAAATTCCAAACAACTTTTTTCCATGATAAACCATTTACTCAATCCTCACACCTACGCTTGTAATAATTTCACAGAGGTGCAGTGCAATAATTTTATTGAATATTTCACGTCTAAAGTGGACAGCATCCGCTCCTCATTATCTGCCTCCAGCCCTCCATCGCTGGATGTTTCTACATCAAAGCCAATGGGCTGCCTTTCCCAGTTCCTCTGTACCACAGTTAAAGAAATTGAGAACATCATACAGAGGATGCGACCTTCAGCCTGTTCATTGGACACTTTTCCTACTCCTCTGGTAAAAGCTAATGTATCAGATATAAGCCCTGTTATTGCTGACATCATTAATCACTCTCTCCAGAGCGGCTTAGTCCCACTGGCCTTGAAAACTGCAGAAATTAGACCTCATTTAAAGAAAAGCCAAGCAAAATGACACTTTTTATTGGCTAACTAAAAAGATTACAATATGCAAGCTTTTGAGGCAACTCAGGCCCCTTCTTCAGGCAACCTCATTTAAAAAAATCCTCTTTGGATCCTGAAGTGATAGCAAACTATCATCCAATCTCCAACCTTCTATTTTTGTCTAAGGTTTTGGAAAAGTTTGTTTTGGTTCAGCTTCAGGATCACCTCAAAAAATTCAATCTTTTTGAAAAATTTCAGTCTGGTTTCCGAACTTCTCACAGCACAGAGACAGCCTTGATTAGAGTCACCAATGACCTCCTGATGGCTGCTGACCAGGGCTCTCCATCACTCCTTATCCTCCTGGACCTTACAGCTGCATTTGATACGGTAGATCATAATATTCCCTTCATCATCTTCACTATACAATTGGACTTTCTGGCATTGCTTTTGATTGGTTCAGGTCCTATCTTACAAACATCAAGTCCTATCTTACAGACAGGACTGAGTATGTGGCCTTGGGGGATGCTAAATCTCATACCCACACTGTCACCTGTGGAGTCCCACAAGGATCAGTCCTTCGGCCGACCCTCTTTAATATCTATATACTACCCCTGGGTCACATCATCCGCAAGCGTGGAGTTTCATTCCATTGCTATGCCGATGATACTCAGCTCTATGTGAGACTGGATTCAACTTCTCTTACACCTCCATCAACTTTTTCCTCTTGCTTGGATAAGATTGAGACCTGGATGTCCAAGAACTTCCTCAAGCTGAATAGCACCAAAACTGAAGCTCTTTTATTGGCACCCTCCATCAACTTCGTTTCTCTGTAAATTGTATTTCCTTTTCTGACCATACCATTACCCTCTACCCTTCTGTTACAAATCTGGGTGTCAAGTTAGACTCCCATCTGTCATTTGATACACATATCCATCACCTTTGTAAAATTGCATTCCTTCATCTCCGAAACATAGCCAAACTCTGTCCCTACCTATCCCTCTGTGATGCTGAAAAGCTGGTTCATGCCTTTGTCTCATCCAGACTGAAATATTATAATGCACTCCTCATCGGGATACCCAAAAGAGCCTTCAAAAGCTTCAACAAATTCAAAATAGTGCTGCAAGAATCCTGATGAGGATGCAGAAATATGAACATATCTCACCAATCCTTCGGTCACTTCATTGGCTCCCTGTCCATCTCCGTATCGAATGCAAACTCTGTTTGTTTACTCACCAGTGTATCCATAGAAATGCTCCACAATATCTTAAAGAACTCCTTATATTACAATCCACTGCAAGAAACCTCTGTTTTACAAATACCTACCGCCTTCGCACCCCTCTGACCAAACTACATGCAATGGGTGACCGGGCCTTTTGCAGCTGCTGCTCCACAGCTCTGGAATGCCCTACCAGAGAGCCTGAGAACACAGCAGATTGTGGGCTGTTTTAAAAAACAGCTAAAGACTTTTCTATTTAGGAAAGCATATTAACAAGAATGCTATAATTAATGTTGTTTTATCTGTTTTTATCTTGCCTTTGTTTAATCTTTTTATGTTGCACTTTGAGATTTACTGCTAATGTAAAGTGCCCCAATAAATAAAATGCATTATTATTATTATAAAATTATGATATAGGTATTCAGAATTATTATCAATCAAATTAGCTTTTGAAGAAAGGTGACATTGACTCGAGGGTGCCACTTTGCCATTCATAATATTTATGGATCATAAAAATGAGAAACATTTCAAAAGTGACGAATGGCTAATTACAAAACAAGACAGTTTGTTTCTTTTGCTACTGGTTTTGTTTTGTTATTTCTTATTTTCAAGGATATAAGAATGGGAAACAGATGCACTATCATGTACTTATCATCTAGATGAACAAAATATATAAACAGACCCAAACTCTACTTCTGATAAATTCTTTCCATTAACCATGATTGTTGCTCTCAATAAACATACTGAGGATATAAAATCCACACAAAACCAAGCCTTAGATCCTAGTCTAATTCCTAGTAATAAATATTATGGTCCACCAGAATTTCTTGATTGACTTGAAGCTAATACTCAAAAAAAAGCATGTGACTATAGATTTGGAAAAATGTATTGCACAATAAATTTATAGCAAACTAATTGGAATAAAATCTTATCAATAGAAGAGTTTGCCAGCAAAGTATCGTGTCATTCTACAAAATTGACTCCTTTTGCGTGTTTGTATAACTTCAAACAGAACAATCTCCATTGCTATATTCTTTCATTTTTTCTTCATCTGTATCTCGCTAGGCTCAGTTTAGTGTGGCAGCTGGTTAAGGTGAACCTGAGGATATCAGAAGCTTCTGTAAAACAGTTTGAGACCGTAAAAGTTTCAGGTCAGGCAGCAGGTGTATCTCGCTGTGCTAGACATACACCAAAGGGTTCCATTGTATAACCTGGCTCCATGATATTTTGGCCCGTATTTTATTTGTAGGAGAGTTCGTCCCTTTTTGTATACTGTGGTGCTTACAGCTCATTTGAAGATTCAAGGTACATTCCATGTCTCAAGACTCATGTGTGTACATATAAGAGTTTTTTATTACTTCTGAATAGTCAAACAACAAGTCATGTCATCTGCCTGATTATTTAGTGATTAACTGATTTTCTTTCTTATTCCTGTTCCATGTAATTGGAACTGACTTGAACTGAAAAAGCTACTTCAACTTTGTGTCAGTGCTTGTTTTTTCATAGTTTGCTCTCATGTTTTCAAACACTGTTTTATTAAACATGCATTTCATAAGGTGATATTATGTTTAATAAATGTCTCTTAAATTATATATTAATTGGTAGTACACACTGTTACATTGTTTGTTCTTATATATATTTATGAAAATAGGTTTCAAATCTCGCCTGAAGACCCCTCTCTTTACTCACCCTATTGACATATTTGCTGTTAATAATGTTCTTTTTCCATACCTTCTCTAACCAAGTACAGTTTAAAACATTTTACATTTCAATTTTGAAGCAATTTAGCTCCTATGTTTTAATAAAATGTTATTACTTCAGCAGCCGCAGTAGTTTCAAATCAGCCAACACAACAGTCCATCTCTTAAGATTAGCAACAGGACCCAGTAAACTTTACATTTTTTAATTTTTTCATCCTGTGCATGTTCAGACGTGAACAAAGACAGCTTTAGCCCTGTCAAGAGCATGAAAATTGTGTTTAAAGAAGTCATGAAAATGATTACTTTCAAGGAAATTTTCATAGAAATATTTTAGGTTGCCTCTGCCAAAAGGTTTTTTCCACACAAATCAAGGTAATAGTTATTGTGTGAAAGAATTGTGTCTCACTGTCTGAGCCTTCATTGCTTACTGTGTTGATGTGCTTTATCTACAACAGGAATTAACAACTTAAAAAAGTGATTCCGATTTTTATAGCCACTAACAGCAACAAATATTTTTAAAGACTCATTGTTTTTCTCCTTCATCTAATTCCTCATTGCCTTCTCTCGCCAGCAGTTCTAAAGTTATGCTCCACATTACAGAGAATTTATTTGTGTTAAAGGATAAGTTCAATATTTTTCAGGTCCATGTTATTTCTTCATGACCATTGTATATATGCATTTGCCATGCAAAAATGTGTTCTAAAGTAAAGCATTTTTGATACATTTAAAAAAAAATACCTTGGCCTCAGTGGTGGTGTATGATGGAGATTATGGAGCATGGAGTATCACTGGAAAAAAGAAAGCTTAAAAACTTACTGAGTATGTTAGTTTTACCAGCCAAGTAAGTTATCAAACATTGATGTATGTCTTCAGATTATACACACATTGTTAAATACCTTGAACATGTAATTTTTAAACAAAAAAAGACCACTATGTTGAGATTCAGCCATTTTAAAATGACGATTTGTTCACGTTCCCTCAGCGCTTATTATCCTCCAGGATAACCTTTCACTCCCCAATAGCATGGTTTCCTCTCGAAAGACCACATCACACTAAAATTTTTCTGCCACGTGATTTCTATCATTTTTATTTATTTCCATATTTATGTGAGAAGTATTCCCACAAAGTCACTACTATTACACAAGCAAATAGAAAACACATCCTTACCTTAAGAAAAATAGTGGCAGGTATTTATGCTAAAATGATTATTTGCAGTTCCCTTTTGTTGTCAGAAACAAAGAAGGCATGTTATCTTATATCATACATTAACTTCTTCAAAGTGGATGTTTTCAGTAAGATTTTAGGTTTTTATTTTCTGGTGGTGCTCCCTGCCTTATTGCCTCCGTTATAAAGCACCAGTCTCTGCAAGATATCTGAGCAGGTCTCCAGGAAGGAGTAATAAGAATGTTTGTGGAGTGACACTGGAGGTTGAAATCATACCATAGCAGCAATCTGTAGCCTGATCTACTGATATGTCCAGACACAGCATATAATTAGTAAACCACGATGTATTATACCAAAAACTACAGCAACGCATGTACAATTGCTTTATGAAGATATCCTCTGTTAATTGTAACTGTCACATTTCAGTGATGTGTAGACTATAAATATTAGACTGAGAGTTTTGTAGTACTAGGGTGTTGTACCGTGTTAGCCATTATGAATGCAGAGAAAAGCCAAGCAAAATGACACCTTTTATTGGCTAACTAAAAAGATTACAACATGCAAGCTTTCGAGGCAACTCAGGCCATCATTTACGTCTTGCCTGAAGAAGGGGCCCGAGTTTCCTTGAAAGCTTGCATGTTGTAATCTTTTTAGTTAGCTAATAAAAGGTGTCACTTTGCTTGGCTTTTCTCTACTGAGAATTTTGAAAGACCACTGCCATTTGTAAATGTGACCAGTTTATTTCATGCACATTGAAAATTTAAAAACTCAAACAAAGGACAATTAATAAAGAGCTTTTGACCATAAGAGCTTGCCTTTGCACATGGTTTCCCTAGATCAGGGGTGGGCAAAGTCATTCCTGGAGGGCCGCAGTGGCTGCGGGTTTTTGTTCCAACCCAGTTGCTTAATTAGAAAACAATCCTTGCCAATAATTACATTTCATGGCTTGTTAGTGCTTTATGTCAAGTCATTCTCATATCCTAGATTTTTTTTCCAGTCTAAGGATATCACCCAAATACTTTGAAGTGTAAAACAGATGAGTAATTCTCAATCCTTCACTTTTTTCTCTTCTCTTTCCTTCCAAGTATTTAATTAAACCAAATAGCGCACGATAAATACACACGGGTGTAAAGGGTAACAAGCAAAATGGATAACTGCTGGTTTCTTTTGTCATTTGCATCTTATTGCTAATAAGGAGTAATTAAAAACTGAGAATGCAGTTGTTTAAGACTTAAATAAGCAATAAGGGTTCAAAATCTTAATGAGAGAGATAACTAAAATGAAGCAGAAGTGCTTCTTATTAAGCAATTAGGCTAGAACAAAAACCTGCAGCCACTGCAGCACTCCAGGAATGACTTTGCCCACCCCTGCCCTAGATGAATATGTTTTGGTTGCTGCTGCAATTATCCATAGCATATTGGGAAGGGCCTTCACTCTAATTCAAGGAACAGAGTATGTGCCAACATTATCCTCTTGGTTTAAAAGATTTAAAATGAGTTTGTTCCTTCTTCTCTCAGTAAATGAATGACAAAGAGGAGGTTTTAGAGATGTACAGAGACCAGGCTGGCTGCCCTTAGCATGAGAAAAAGGGACATAATCATAACATGCAGAGTATTAAACACAAATTGGAGTGCTACATGGCCACAGATTTGCTATCTATCTATCTATCTATCTATCTATCTATCTATCTATCTATCTATCTATCTGTCTGTCTGTCTGTCTGTCTGTCTGTCTGTCTGTCTGTCTGTCTGTCTTCTTACAAGTTTGCTTAATGCCTGGAATCAAGTAATTCTGTCTTTTTTTTTTGTTCCTTTTACAGGATTTCAGGTGGTTGTCTGTTTCCGTTGCTATTACACCAAGTACGCTTAGGGTGTTACAGATTTACAAAAAATGCTATCATACATTTCTATAGAAATTACTTTCATAAATTTCAATCATCTTGTAAACATGTGTATGTGAAGGTGAATCAAACCCTGTTAGGTTGCTGCTCTGGAACAATTATACATGCACTTAGCTAATAAAACTCATATTTATGTAATCCAAGCGCTGCAGACATTCATTGGCAGGTAGAGCTGCCTTCCCCTTGTTGCATCCAGCCACCTCATTGAGGAGTTCTAGCGCCTCTGTTCTGTGTTCTGGGGTTCTGTGAAAGGCATAAGGTGCTAGGGTCTGAGTTGGTAAGCACTTACCTGGACATGTAATGACATGATTGCTGTTGCAATGAACAGTACAGACCATAAAAAAACACTGAGAGTTCAGCCAGTTACCTTACCAACAAACCAGTCATCATGCACAGCATCTTCAGCACGTAGCCAATGCTACTTTGTCTCCAAATAAATGAATGATGGCTTGATCCAGCCAAACAAGTCACAGTTTTTGACAGCCTCATCTTGGCATCACAGATGACTTGCACATTAATGAAATGTCACTTCTTACCGTTAACAGAAACAGTGTCATTCGCGTTAGGTAAATGTATTTCAATTTGAGTACAGGAGTGGGGCAAGTGAGTGAGCTACCCAAACCTTATACTGAGAGTTCAACAGTCTGTCAAGGTTATGAGTGGTAACAGTTCCTTCTGCCTTTGTCTCTTTAATTTTGTATTTTTCTTTGATTGACATTACTTTATTTTTATAATGACATGCCACCTTTGGGATCCTTAGTCTCACATACACTCTGTGTGTTTGTGTGTATATATATATATATATATATATATATATATATATATATATATATATATATATATATATATATATATATATATATATACTGTATACATATATATACACACACACATATATAAGACTCTTCCCTCTTTCACTACTCAAATGGCAGGCATTTAGTCTCTTATTTAGTGATTAATTGCTTTTGTATCTTCTTCTCTTTTCATATTATAGGAGGAATCGAAAGAGAGAGATCTGGTGAGTACGCTTGTTCTTTTGTTGCTTATTTTCATATTATCAACATTAATATTTGACTATACAGTACTTTATTTTAATTTAGAATGCACTTCATGAATTAGTCTTTTGTTTAATGAATGTGGTTTCAAATAGGCATCTGCTATTCAAATAAAATGCCCTTCTTAGGTCTGGTAAGCTGACTCCATTAAAAGTTACCGTTAACAACAATTAACTCTTAAATTATTTTAGATACGCCTAGATGTGCCAGGGCTGTTTTTGAAAATAAAACAATACCAAACAAGCAAAATAAAACTTGGACTTTTGCTAACAATGCAAGAGCAGAGAGTTACGAAAGTTACAACAAACTACAACATACAGCAGTACCATGATTTACAAGTGTTTAATGACTAACAGAAAATTTGTCAACATTTCTAATAGTAATTCCAGACTGTATTTGAGAGGAGCATATGTTCCCCAGAGAATACTGTGGGTTATTTTTTGTTATACACAACTGCAAGACTACAAGCATGCACACCTCAAATCAGTAGCTGAAGGACAGAACACTTAAATGTTAAAGGAACAATACCACTTACCCTTACTTAACCTCTTGAAATAAAGAGCCAAGGAGGCAGCACATCATGAATGGTCTTTACTCCTACTTATTGCTGCTCCTCTCCATTGCCAGAACACTCCTGGTTGTTTTGTGCTCAACTCTTACTTCTGTCTTATTAATAGTTTGTCTGTAGATATTTACATTTCAAAAAGGCCTCGTTTGCCAGATGGGAGAAGTTCAAACTTACCGAGTGCATGGCTGAGTGGAATCCATGCAGATGTTGGTGGCTGCCCTTAGGCAGCGTGTGCTATAAATGTCATCCAGGGCTGGAAGCTGTACCCCAATAATCCTCTGCGCTCTCGACACAAGCCACCATAGAGCTTTCTGATCAGCTGCTGTAGAGCTGTGATTCCACACTCAGATACATCTGGTTCAAATACTCTCACTGCACTGAAAATAACAACACTGCAGCAGCTGTGGTATTTGGAATAGCTTGGCCATTCTGTGCACCATTGTATTGTTACACATTAACTACAAATAGGTGCCTTAAATTTATAAACAATATGCAGTTAATTTCAGTTTATTTGATGTCTGGATGTGAACATAAAAAAGAAAGGGAAACCTCATAAGAACAGCAGCACTGCTTTGACGCTGGGTGCCGCCAGTTTGCAAAACCAAGCAGAAACATGCATATGCAAGAGGGGTGCTGCCAACATTTTTTGTCCATGAAAAACAAAATGTAAACTGAATTTGTTCGTTCTTCTCTCAAATGAGAGACGGAGGGGAGGTTCTAGAGGAATAAAGAGACCAGCCTTGCTGCCTTCATTAAATGTCTAATGGACAAAATCATAACATGCCAGAGTGTGAAAATAAAAAAAAGGCAAAAGGCACATCTACATCTTTTGTGCACACTTTTTCTTTAACCACAATTTTATACCGTTGTTTATTTATATAAAGGCAGACACCTCCAGTGTGTGACTTACCAGTAATGGCTGAGTCTCTGTCCAAACAAATTGGTGCACCAAATCGTTTCCATTTAGCCAGGTTTCTATAAATGCCATAACACAAGCGACAATTTTTTCAGTAAACCTCAGTTTCCTCCTCTTTTCTCACTTCATTATTTTTTTCTTGGTTATGCCACTATTGTAACAGGTTATTGTATTAATAATAAGTGTTAAGAGTCACTGAGATATCAGGTGGTACATACGTATGTTCAGGTGAGTCCACTGGAACAGGTTGCTGTGTGCTACTGTTAATTTGTGCAGGCCGATTAGGAGGGGTAGCATGAAGGCCCCAGGTTAGATGAAAGTAAATCCAAATTATAAAGATAAGAATAAACATCTTGAATTAGTTTACTTTGCTGCAACAATGCTAACTATCAGAAAAGATTGGAAAGGGTAGACAGATATAAAAGAAAGAAAGAAAGAAACCTATTCGAAAAGATTTAACAAAACACAGAGTGAGACAATCCTGCTGTTGGTCACTACGTGTGCAGCTCCATAATTAGATCTCTTGTGAGTTAAAGCCAAAAACACTCATGTGCCTCTGCTGCTGGCCAAATTTCACGACCATTTCTCTGAGAAACTGTATAGTCATGATTGAAGATTGCACCATTGTGATCAGGGGTGTTTTATTTGTTGTTTTTCTGACCTTCTTTCTGTGTTCTTGACTTTCTGTTCATCCCATTATTATTTCTTATTCATGAGGAATCCATTTAATTTGTTTATTCATTCAATGAAGTGTATTTAGAAATGTTACAATTAGTAAAGTTTTAATGCAATTTCTTTATTGTTTACTTGGGGTATCAGCGTGTTTGTTTATGGTTGCCATGGTTTTTCTATGAAAAGATGACCCACAGTGCTCTTGTGCGATGCCATCTATGCAACAGTTTGAAAGGTCAGCGCCATTCAACTATCCAAGTTTATGGATAACAAAAATAAACCATGTGTGAAAGACAACTCTGGTATTAGTCTTTCTGATTTGATTCTTAGACTGTAATTTTTGGGTAGTGTGCTGAGTTTAGATGAAACGTAGCATGGCTGCTGCTCCAGATGACCATCTTTTGGTGGCTGTTGAAATTACCCATAGCATATTGGGAAGGGCCTTCACTAAAATTCACTGATCAGAGTAATGCATGTGCCAACCTCATCCTCAGGGGGGTAAACAGATTTAAACTGAGCTTATTCCTTCTTCTCTCTGTCAGTAAATAAGAGATAGAGAGAAGGTTCTAGAATTACAATTTTTATCAAAACAAAACATTCTTCCAGAAGGCACTAGATAAAGGTGACTCTCATTTACATAACCAAATTATGACATTTTTTTTTCTTTATTTTTAAATATTTTCATAAGGATTTTTAGTTAAAAGATTTTTAAAACAATGGTTTAATAAATTTGAGAAAGATGTAAAATTATTTGTTAATTTCAGCCAGCAATAGAAATTAAAAAAGGTTGTGTAAACAACCAAATGGTCAGAAAAAGTGCAACGTAGTGTCTTTATTAATAAAAGATTTATTTGTACAAAAAATCCTGGGTACCAAAATAAAGCTCAAGCAGTAAAGGTAGTTAGTTGCCTTAAAGGGCAATCTCAATCCAAGACCAACAGAAATCCAAATAGAATTAAAAAAAAACAGAGTGAGGGTTCCAAAATCCAGAAAAATCAACACTGTGGCTATACTGTACCCCACCCACCAGTTAGCCCAAATACTTAGTCTCTGTTAGTCCAAAGAAGCACTTCTTGGGGTTCATCTGGAGCCCGGCATTACTTAGTGTCAGGAGCATAGCTTGAATACGTTGTATGTGCTTCTTCCACGTGTCGGAATAGATGACAATGTCATCCTAGTATGCAGCACTATAGCCGTTGTGGGGCCATAGTATTCTGTCCGTCAAACGCTGGAAGGTCACTGGAGACCCGTGCAACCCAAATTGGAGGACATGATACTGCTAGTGTCCACTACAGGTGCTAAATGCGTTGTTTTCCTTGGCAGAGTCAATTAAAGAATTTTGCCAGTATCCTTTTGTGAAGTCAAGGGTGGTCAGATACTAAGCTTTACCAAACCAATCAAGGATTTGTCCAGTTGTGGCATTGGATAAGCGTCAAAGTGAGATACTTGATTAAGCTGATGGAAGTCATTGCAAAAGTGCCAACTTCTTTTGGGGTTAGGGATCAGCATGATGGGGCTGGACCAGGGATTAAAACTTTCTGTACGTTTTGCCTCCAGGAGTCTTCTCAGACGATAAGCCCAGGCTCCATTATGATGCAGTCATACGCAATCAGGTAATTCTGAGCAAGCCATTCATTAGCCAAATCAAGGATGGACAAGATAGATAGATAGATAGATAGATAGATAGATAGATAGATAGATAGATAGATAGATAGATAGATAGATAGATAGATAGATAGATAGATAGATAGATAGATAGATAGATAGATAGATAGATAGATAGATAGATAGATAGATAGATAGATAGATAGATAGATAGATACTTTATTAATCCCAATGGGAAATTCACATTCTTCAGCAGCAGCATACTGATACAATAAATAATATTAAATTAAAGAATGATAATAATGCAGGTGAAAAACAGACAATAACTATGTATAATGTTAAATATTAACGTTTACCCCCCCGGGTGGAATTAAAGAGTCGCATAGTTTGGGGGAGGAATGATCTCCTCAATCTGTCAGTAGAGCAGGACAGTGACAGCAGTCTGTCGCTGAAGCTGCTCTTCTGTCTGGAGATGACACTGTTTAGTGGATGCAGTGGATTCTCCATAATTGATAGGAGCCTGCTGAGCGCCCTTCGCTCTGCCACAGATGTCAACCTGTCCAGCTCCATGGCTACAATAGAGCCTGCCTTCCTCACCAGTTTGTCCAGGCGTGAGGCGTCTTTCTTCTTAATGCTGCCTCGCCAGCACACCACTGCGTAGAAGAGTGCGCTCGCCACAGCTGTTTGATAGAACATCTGCAGCATCTTATTGCAGATGTTGAAGGAAGCCAGCCTTCTAAGGAAGTATAACCGGCTCTGTCCTTTCTTGCACAGCGCATCAGTATTGGCAGTCCAGTCTAATTTATCATCCAGCTGCACTTCCAGATATTTATAGTCTGCACTATCTGCACACAGTCACCTTTGATGATCACTGTGTCTATGAGGGGTCTGGGCCTCCTAAAATCCACCACCAGCTCCTGGGTTTTGCTGGTGTTCAGGTGTAGGTTGTTTGAGTCGCACGATTTAACAAAGTCATTGATTAGGTCCCTATACTCCTCCTCCAGCCCATTCCTGATACAGCCCACGATAGCAGTGTCATCAGCAAACGTTTGCACATGGCAGGACTCCGAGTTGTATTGGAAGTCCGATGTATATAGGCTGAACAGGACCGGAGAAAGTACAGTCCCCTGTGGTGCTCCTGTGTTGCTGACCACAATGTCAGACGTGCAGTTCCCAAGACGCACATACTGAGGTCTCTCTTTAAGATAGTCCACGATCCATGACACTAGGTATGAATCTAATCCCATCTCTGTCAGCTTGTCCCTAAGGAGCAGAGGTTGGATTGTGTTGAAGGCGCTAGAGAAGTCTAGAAACATAATTCTTACAGCACCACTGCCTCTGTCCAAGTGAGAGAGGGATCGGTGTAGCATATAGATGATGGCATCCTCCGCTCCCACCTTCTCCTGATATGCAAACTGCAGAGGGTCAAGGGCGTATTGAACCTGTGGCCTAAGGTGGTGAAGCAGCAGCCTCTCCATGGTCTTTATCACATGTGATGTCAGAGCAACAGGCCGAAAGTCATTTAGCTCACTAGGACGTGATACCTTTGGGACTGGGATGATACAAGATGTTTTCCAAAGCCTCGGGACTCTCCACTGTTCCAGGCTCAGGTTGAAGATGCGCTGTAGAGGACCCCCCAGCTCCGATGCACAGACCTTCAGCAGTCGTGGCGATACTCCATCTGGACCCGCTGCTTTGCTGGCACGAAGTCTCCTCAGCATTCTGCTCACTTGCGCTGTTGTAATTATGGGTGGGGATGTCTTTCCTATGCTGGTATTAGCAGAAGGATGTGTGGAGGGTGCAATACTCCGAGATGAGAGTGACAGTGGGTTAGGGTGGTCAAACCTGTTAAAGAAGTTGTTCATTTGGTTTGCTCTCTTCACGTCTCTCTCGATGGTGGTACCCCACTTCGACCTGCAGCCAGTGATGATCTTCATCCCATCCCACACTTCCTTCATGCTGTTATTCTGCAACTTCTGCTCCAGCTTTCTCCCGTACTGCTCCTTCGCCGCCCTGAGCTGGACTCGGAGTTTCTTCTGCACGCGCTTGAGCTCATGCTGATCACCGTCTTTAAAAGCCCTTTTCTTCTGGTTCAAGATAGCTGGTTCGAGCTATTATTGTTGCTTGGCTGTCAAATTTTGGCCGAAATTAAGGGATATTCATTGAGAAAAGAAAAAAACTGAGCTGAGTGGATTAGTGGTTGGGTTTTCTTGCCATCCATGGCTTCATCATGTTTACAAGATTCACCCGTTCAGCCGGACAACGATTTGGCTGTTTCACCAAATAATCGATCAGCCCTTTTCTCTCCTTAATTTCAAAAGGGCCTTGCCAATGTATTAAAAGTTTTGAATGCGAGGTGAGAATGAGCACCTTGACATAACCTCCAGGCTGAAATTCACAGATGCTCATGCCACAGTTGAATCAGTGGGCCTGAACTGATTGCACCTGTTCCATATTCTCTTTTAATATGGGTCTAATTTTATCAAATCTCTTGAGCAACTGCAGAATATATTCCAAATTATTAGTGGCTGGGATGGCCTTTTCTTCCCATGTCCTTTTAAAAGATGTCTAGTAATCCCCAGTGTTGTTGCCCATACAACAATTTAAAGGGGGATAAGTCCCTGGAGGCTTTGGGGACTTCCTGGTATGCAAGTAAGATGAGGGGAAGTAAACAGACTCAGTTCCTTCCATCCTGTCTAGCCACATTGTGTAGCATTTGCTTGAGTGTTTGGTTGAACTGCTGTACTAAACTATCAGTTTGAGGATGTTACACTAAGCTAGGAAGAGAGAAGGTATTAGACCACAGGGCCAACCCCTGGTTTGACAGATTGTTACCATTGCCAGACCCCTAAGCTATCCCCTATGTGCACGCATGTGACAATAGATAAATAGAAACTAAACTACCAACAATGTGAACATAAATAAAGGAATTGAAAATAGACAAAAAAGACATAAACACTGCATTAGCCAGGTGAGGAACCCAAGATAAAATATTGAAGTCTCAAGTGATGTATTGGAAAATTACTTAAGGAAAAAAATGACCTGCTTTTCTTTACAGTCAGCTGTTCCAAAACGTATTCTAGGCATCCTGTTGTTGCAAACTCACAGACCCGTAATTTACTGGCAGGAAAAGTACATTTGATGGAGTGCATATTGTTAAAGTGAAGTTTTTTTTGCAAGGTGTCACAAACTACACCTGCAGAATAGGAAAATATTTTTAGAAGTCTTTAACTAAGAGATATCTTGAAATTTTCCCCACATCATACAACTTTGCAATTCATATTTTACCTGAGTAACCTCTCCCTAATATATATTTATGTACAATAAGGCAAAGAATGTAGCTATGGAGAAATATATTCAAGATAATATCCACAATGAGTTAATTTCTGGTTGTTTAGTAGTCTGATTGATGCTGTTTTCATTTCATTGACATAAACATAGGGGCGGTGGCACGGTGGCGCAGTGGGTAGCGCTGCTGCCTCGCAGTTGGGAGACCTGGGGACCCGGGTTTGCTTCCCGGGCCCTCCCTGCGTGGAGTTTGCATGTTCTCCCCGTGTCTGCGTGGGTTTCCTCCGGGCACTCCGGTTTCCTCCCACAACCCAAACACATGCTGGTTAGGTGGACTGGCGATTCTAAATTGGCCCTAGTATGTGCTTGGTGTGTGGGTGTGTTTGTGTGTGTCCTGCGGTGGGTTGGCACCCTGCCTGGGATTGGTTCCTGCCTTGTGCCCTGTGTTGGCTGGGATTGGCTCCAGCAGACCCCCGTGACCCTGTGTTTGGATTCAGCGGGTTGGAAAATGGATGGATGGATGGATGGATGGATAAACATAGGGGTGTCCGGTGTAATAAAGACGCTATATAGCACCTGACCCGGCACAGACTGATGCAGAGGCACGTACTTAAACAAAGCAGGTTTTTATATTTCTTCAGCCGTGGGGCATGCCTTCCCCGTGTCCCACAGGCCCAACACAGTCCCAAAACACTCACACTAACTCCAATACTCCTTCTGGCACCACCACTCCTCCTCAGGCTTAGTCCTCCTCCTTCCGACTCTGGCTTTCTGAGTGGTGGTGGCTGGCCCTTTTTATACCCCACCCGGAAGCGTTCCAGGTGCTTGGCCACCTGGTTCTAATTGCCCTTCCAGGTGGGGCTGAAGATATGACCAGCAAGGCTGCTGACTCCATGCAGCTCCCCCTGGCAGCCATCTGAGCCTCCAACCAGGCTGTGGAGAAGTCCATCTCCCATGGAGCCATGCGCTGGGTTGGGGAATCATTGGCTGCCAGGGAGGCTGCCACCAAGCGTCCCGGCGGAGGTATTGAACAGTCCATGGCTGCTTCCCCGGAACAGATGCGGCAGAGGCGTCCCTGCCGGGCATGGGACCCAGCTGTCCTTTACACCAGCTATGTACTGATTATCAGGAGCAAAGTAGGATTACAGTTAAAAATAATTATCATTTCCACCGATACTATCCTTGTAAGAGCCATTTTCTAGTTATATAAGATAATAAATGTTTTACTAGATGACAATGCATAATCTATGGGAGGTTCCTAAAACCCCCATAAGTAGAATTGTATTGGTATATTCTTGCCATTTCTAACAGCTCTGACTAAACATTATTCATCAGTTAGTGACAGCCTTAGCATGTGTAAATTGTAGAGGGCACAAGGTTTTAAACTATGCCTACATGCCTAAGGGCCTAAGGGCCTTCTGAGTGTGTGAAGTAACATGTAAGAAAATAGCACTTATTTAAGTGCAGAACTGTACGCTTATAGTGTACAGAAGAAGAAACTAAGAATCTTTAAGTATAGAAGAAGAAGTAAAGAACTTTTAAGTACAGAAATAACTAAAGTTTCTCAAGAAAAGCTAAGTTGAGAAAAGATAGATTTTTCCTTTTTTTTGCCTTTTATTCTACGTGTGTAACTACTTTTTTCTTTATTCTTGTGTGGATTATTTGCTTTTAATTTTCACTAAATAATTTTAAAACAAACTTTTGGACTGCGTTTTACCCGTGCTTGAGCTTGCCTTATACTTCGGCGGCTACAATCCTTATTCAGTTAAGTCAAAAAATCCACTGTTTTCACTAAACTAAACCATCATAGTGTATATAATTTAATTGGAAACAGGACGGGAGATTAATGGAAAACTGCATTTAATACTACCACCAGAAATTACAAACATAAAGTGATTGCCTATGTTTTGGCAAATGCACCAAAGGTATTTCAAGCCTTTAATAATAACAGTTTCTGTGATGTGTTCGGTATTAATGTCTTGACTTGCCTGTCAGCTGTATGCTTAACATCCTTCTCCCAATTTACCCAGCATCTTTCCTCTGCACATGTCCAAAACAAAGCCATCTTGCCTTTCTGACTTTGTCCAACCTGAGCTGACCCTCAACTGTCCTCATTTCTAATCCTGTCCATCTTCGTCACACCCAATGCAAATCTTAGCATCTTTAACTCTGCCACCTCAAGCTCTGTCTCCTGCTTTCTGGGTAGTGCCACCGTCTCTAGCCCATATAACAAAGCTGGTCTCACTACCATCCTGTAGAATTTCCCTTTCACTCTTGCTGATATCCGTCTGTCACAAATCACTCCTAACACTCTTCTCCACCCATTCCACCCTGCCTGCACTCTCTTTTTCACTTCTCTACCACAATCCCTATTACTCTGTCCTGTTGATCCTAAGTATTTAAACTCATCCACCTTCACCAACTCTACTCCCTGCATCATACTCGCCATTCCACTGATCTCCCTCTCATTTACACATATGTATTTTGTCTTGTTCCTATTGACCTTCATTCCTCTCCTCTCTAGAGTATATCTCCACCTCTCCAGGGTCTCCTCAGCCTGCTGCCTACTCTTGCTACAGATCACAATGTCATCAGCAAACATCACAGTCCACGGGGACTCCTGTCTAATCTTGTCTGTCAACCTCTCCATCACCACTGCAAATAAGAAAGGGCTCAGAGCCGATCCCTGATGTAATCCCACCTCCACCTTGAATGCATCTGTCTCTCCTACCGCAGACCTCACCACTGTCACATTTCCTTCGTACATATCCTGTACAACTCTTACATACTTCTCTGCCACTCCCGACTTCCTCATACATACCACAGCTCCTCTAAAGGCACCCTGTCATATGCTTTCTCCAGGTCCAATAAGTCACAATACAGCTCCTCTATATTCTTCTCTATATTTCTCCATCAACACCCTCAGAGCAAACATCTTATCTGTTGTGCTCTTTCTTGGCATGAAACCGTACTGCTGCTCACTAATCATCACCTCACTTCTTAACTGAGCTTCCACTACTCTTTCCCATAACTTCATGCTGTGGCTCATCAATTTTATCCCCCTGTAGGTACTGCAGTTCTGCACATCACCCTTATTCACCAGTTCACTTCTTCTCCACTCCTCAGGCATCCTCTCACTTTCCAAGATTCCATTAAACAATTTGGTTAAAAACTCCACTGCCATCTCTCCTAAACACCTCCATGCTTTCACAGGTATGTCATTTAAACCAACGGCCTTTCAATTCTTCATCCTCTTCATGGCTGTCCTTACTTCTTCTTTGCTAATCCGTTGCACTTCCTGATTCACTATTTTCACATCATCCAACCTTTTCTCTCTCTCATTCTGTTCATTCATCAGCCTCTCAAAGTACTCTTTCCATTTGCTTAACACACCCTCCTCGCTTGTGAGTAAGTTTACTTCTTTGTTCTTTATCACCCTAACCTGGTGCACATCTTTCCCAACTCGGTCCTCCTACTTAGCCAATCGGTACAGGTCCTTTTCTCCCTCCTTAGTGTCCAGTCTCTCATACAACTCATTACAGTATACTCCTTTTCTTTAGCCTTCGCCACTTATCTTTCAGCTTGTGCCTTATCTCCTTGTATTCTTGTCTACTTTCTGCATCTCACTGAAGATCCCACTTCTTCTTTGTCATCCTCTTCCTCTGTATACTCTCCTGTACTTCCCCATTCCATCATCAGGTTTCTTTTTCCTCCTTCCTCTGTCCAGATATTATGCCAAACACCCTTCTTCCTGTCACCGCTACTACTTCTGCTGTACTTGCCCAGCTGTCTGGTAACTCTTCACTGCCACCCAGTGCTTGCCATACCTCCTCTGTAAACTCTACCTTGCAGTTTTCCTTTTTCAACTTCCACCATTTGATCCTTCACTCTGCGCTCACTCTCCTCTTCTTCTTGATTTCCAACTTCATCCTACAGACAACAATTCTATAGTGCCTAACTACACTTTACCCTGTGACCATTTTGCAGCCATGTCTATTGTTTTTGCAAAATCCAATACCATCTGACCTTCCGAATTCCTCTCCTTGACACCATACCTACCCATCACCTCCTTGTCTCCTCTGTTCCCTTCACTAACATCCTTAACAATCCGCTGTAATCACCACTTTCTGTCCTTTAGGTACACTGTCCATCACTCAATCCAACTCACTCCAGAAATCTTCTTTCTCATTAATCTCACACCCAACCTGCGTGACATATGCACTAACAACATTCATCATCACACCTCCAATTTCTAGCTTCGTAATCATTACTCTGTCTGACACTCTTTTCATCTCCAAAACACTCTTGACGTACTCTTCCCTCAGAATAACTCCTACCCCATTTCTCCTCCCATCCACACCATGAAGGAACAATTTGAATCCACCTCCAATCCACATGGCCTGGCCACCTTCCTCCTTTCCTCCTGCCACATCTCCCACCTCTTCTTCTCTTTCTTTGGCCAACAGTAGCCCAATTTCCGCCAGCATCCTGTTGGCTAACAGTACTGGTGGCGGCCGTTGTAATTCTGGGCCTCGACTGATACGATATGGATATTTGTATTGTTGTCTGCATATTGATCTGGCCTAATTTTGCACCAGATGCCCTTCCTGACATAACCCCACCCCCTTTTATCTGGGCTTGGGAATGGCACAAAAAAAACACTGGATTGTGCATCCCCTGAGGCTGGGTTAAGAAATCACATTTTCATCATTTTAAAAATCAGTTGCCTGTTTATGTAATAATCTGTAAATCTGAAGTAAGAGTTATTCGGAATTAGAAAGTAACTTAAAGTTTAAAACAAGTACAATGATTTCTTGGAGGTTTCCAATTATTACCATCAGTTCATTAAAGATGTTAGCACTATCAAAACTCCTATTACATATTAATAAACAAAAACAATAGAATCTTTAACTGGACACAAGAAGATCAAGATGCGTTTAATACATTTTGTTCATTGTTGTACCAGTATTAAGGTATCTTGACCCTTCTCTTCAATTTATTCTCAAGCATATGGGTGGATACAATCCTAGTGCAAAAGTTTTATGACACTGCTTATTTTTCTAAGAAGTGAATAATTGCTGAGTAAAATTATAACATAGGTATTCAAGATTGTTATCAATCAAATTAGCTCGTGAAGAAAGGTGACATGGACTTGAGGGTTCCACTTTTCTATTCATAATATTTATGGATCATAAAAATGAGATATATTTCAAAAATGACAAAAGGCTAATACAAAACAAGACAGGGGTAGTTCTGGTTTGACTTTGTGTCAAATGAGCGGTTTCTCACGCAGTCCCAAATGAGGCCTATTACCTGCATTGTGATGGAGCTTCAGTTACAGCAAAATGGCCAAGTGGCGTGATTCTGTAAGGGTGATCTGGCTCACAGGATCCTCATTGTTGAGGACCAAGGCAAATGGACCAGGCCAAGGTGATGCCCACGTAACACCAGGCGGTAGCAGATAGAGGTTCATTTAAGGAGGGTGGAACAGGACTGCGTGTCTGTCTGGGGGGTTGCCAGCCTGGATCCTGAGCCATTTTGTCATGTGGTGGGTGCAGCAATGCGCTGTACCAGTGCATGCTCCCCAACCTGACCTGACCTCCCTTCTTCATATCACAATACCACCATATTTTTAATAGTAGACAGTTATTCAAAATTCACCCATTGTTCCACTTAAGAAATTGCCTACACCTAAACAGTTAGCCAATTTTCTATTATTTCTGCTGGCTGCTCCCATTTAGGGGTTACCACAGCAGATCATCCGTCTCCATCTGTCCCTGTCTTTTACATCATTTTCTGCCACACCAACTGCCTTCATGTCCTCCCTCACCACATTCATAAACCTCTTCTTTGGCCTTTCACTTTTCCTTTTGCCTGGTGGATCCATCTTCAAAATTGTTTTCCTAATGTACCCCTCACCTCTCCTCAGCAGGTGCCCAAACCATCTCAATCTACCCTCTCCCAGTTGGTCTCCAAACTGTTAATCTTGTCTACCCTCGTTATTCAAAGTAAAAATTGTAGCATCTTCAACTGCGCCACTTCCAGCTCTGCTACCTGTTTTTTCATCAGTGCCACCATCTCCAAGCAATACAACATAGCTGGTCTCACTATGATTTTATAAACCTTCCCTTTCACTCTTGAAGTTCCTCTTCTATTACAAATCACTCTGGTCACTCTTCTCTATCTAGTTAATCATCCCTGCACTCGCCACTTCACCTCTCTGTTGCACTCCCTGTTGTTTTGGGCTGTTGTACCAAGTATTTAAATTCATCTCACCTCACCACCTCTGCTCCTTGTAGTCACATCCTTCCACCACCTTCCCTCTCATTCACGCACATATAGTCCGTCTTACTCATCACCATTGATGTAATCCCAGTCTCACCTTAAACCAAGCTGTCAGTCACAGTGTCCTTATACATATCCTGCACCACTCTCACATAGTTTTCTTCCTCATACAGTACCATAACTCCCCTCTTATCACTCTGTCATATGCTTTCTCTAAGTCCACAAACATGCTGTGGAATTCCTGAAAGATGGCGCTGACTGCTGTGGCCGTTCATCTGCTCATTTCATTAATTTATGTTTTAATTTCGTTTTTATGTGTTAGTATATCCCAGTGGCTACTGTCCTATGATCCCCTTTCCCTACTTAATATCTTTTCTGGCATGTTATCCTCCCAGTTTTCTTTTTCTGAATGGAGTTTATTTGAACTTCCATCCTTGTTTTATTCATCACCTGACTTCTTTACCTGGTCACCGGTGTTCACCTGTTTGAGTGAGAAGAGTGTTAGATTCTCCAGACGGTGACGCGGAAGGTGAGCTGGCATTGCTGTTAAACAATGCCAGCTCATTCTTTCCTTCACCAGGCTTGGATTCCTGATGCTTGATAAATGTCTTTGACCCATCTTCTCCCATACAGCACCTTGGCCCTTGCCCATAGGCGCTGGAAACTGGATTTAATTTCTCCATCTCTAGGAGGTGTCACTCATTCTCTGTGTGTTCTAGGAGAGTAAATACTGCTAACCTGCACATGCTCACCTGATCTTGTCCTGCAGCGAGCTTTCTTATGTCTATCAAGACTGCTATGCTGAATGTGAGATCAGTGTCTTTTAAAAGTATTATCCTGCAAGACTTTATTACCTTAAAGAAACATGTAATTTTTAAACAAAAAAAGACCACTATGTTGAGATTCAGCCATTTTAAAATGACGATTTGTTCACGTTCCCTCAGCGCTTATTATCCTCCAGGATAACCTTTCACTCCCCAATAGCATGGTTTCCTCTCGAAAGACCACATCACACTAAAATTTTTCTGCCACGTGATTTCTATCATTTTTATTTATTTCCATATTTATGTGAGAAGTATTCCCACAAAGTCACTACTATTACACAAGCAAATAGAAAACACATCCTTACCTTAAGAAAAATAGTGGCAGGTATTTATGCTAAAATGATTATTTGCAGTTCCCTTTTGTTGTCAGAAACAAAGAAGGCATGTTATCTTATATCATACATTAACTTCTTCAAAGTGGATGTTTTCAGTAAGATTTTAGGTTTTTATTTTCTGGTGGTGCTCCCTGCCTTATTGCCTCCGTTATAAAGCACCAGTCTCTGCAAGATATCTGAGCAGGTCTCCAGGAAGGAGTAATAAGAATGTTTGTGGAGTGACACTGGAGGTTGAAATCATACCATAGCAGCAATCTGTAGCCTGATCTACTGATATGTCCAGACACAGCATATAATTAGTAAACCACGATGTATTATACCAAAAACTACAGCAACGCATGTACAATTGCTTTATGAAGATATCCTCTGTTAATTGTAACTGTCACATTTCAGTGATGTGTAGACTATAAATATTAGACTGAGAGTTTTGTAGTACTAGGGTGTTGTACCGTGTTAGCCATTATGAATGCAGAGAAAAGCCAAGCAAAATGACACCTTTTATTGGCTAACTAAAAAGATTACAACATGCAAGCTTTCGAGGCAACTCAGGCCATCATTTACGTCTTGCCTGAAGAAGGGGCCCGAGTTTCCTTGAAAGCTTGCATGTTGTAATCTTTTTAGTTAGCCAATAAAAGGTGTCACTTTGCTTGGCTTTTCTCTACTGAGAATTTTGAAAGACCACTGCCATTTGTAAATGTGACCAGTTTATTTCATGCACATTGAAAATTTAAAAACTCAAACAAAGGACAATTAATAAAGAGCTTTTGACCATAAGAGCTTGCCTTTGCACATGGTTTCCCTAGATCAGGGGTGGGCAAAGTCATTCCTGGAGGGCCGCAGTGGCTGCGGGTTTTTGTTCCAACCCAGTTGCTTAATTAGAAAACAATCCTTGCCAATAATTACATTTCATGGCTTGTTAGTGCTTTATGTCAAGTCATTCTCATATCCTAGATTTTTTTTCCAGTCTAAGGATATCACCCAAATACTTTGAAGTGTAAAACAGATGAGTAATTCTCAATCCTTCACTTTTTTCTCTTCTCTTTCCTTCCAAGTATTTAATTAAACCAAATAGCGCACGATAAATACACACGGGTGTAAAGGGTAACAAGCAAAATGGATAACTGCTGGTTTCTTTTGTCATTTGCATCTTATTGCTAATAAGGAGTAATTAAAAACTGAGAATGCAGTTGTTTAAGACTTAAATAAGCAATAAGGGTTCAAAATCTTAATGAGAGAGATAACTAAAATGAAGCAGAAGTGCTTCTTATTAAGCAATTAGGCTAGAACAAAAACCTGCAGCCACTGCAGCACTCCAGGAATGACTTTGCCCACCCCTGCCCAAGATGAATATGTTTTGGTTGCTGCTGCAATTATCCATAGCATATTGGGAAGGGCCTTCACTCTAATTCAAGGAACAGAGTATGTGCCAACATTATCCTCTTGGTTTAAAAGATTTAAAATGAGTTTGTTCCTTCTTCTCTCAGTAAATGAATGACAAAGAGGAGGTTTTAGAGATGTACAGAGACCAGGCTGGCTGCCCTTAGCATGAGAAAAAGGGACATAATCATAACATGCAGAGTATTAAACACAAATTGGAGTGCTACATGGCCACAGATTTGCTATCTATCTATCTATCTATCTATCTATCTATCTATCTATCTATCTATCTATCTATCTATCTATCTATCTGTCTGTCTGTCTGTCTGTCTGTCTGTCTGTCTTCTTACAAGTTTGCTTAATGCCTGGAATCAAGTAATTCTGTCTTTTTTTTTTGTTCCTTTTACAGGATTTCAGGTGGTTGTCTGTTTCCGTTGCTATTACACCAAGTACGCTTAGGGTGTTACAGATTTACAAAAAATGCTATCATACATTTCTATAGAAATTACTTTCATAAATTTCAATCATCTTGTAAACATGTGTATGTGAAGGTGAATCAAACCCTGTTAGGTTGCTGCTCTGGAACAATTATACATGCACTTAGCTAATAAAACTCATATTTATGTAATCCAAGCGCTGCAGACATTCATTGGCAGGTAGAGCTGCCTTCCCCTTGTTGCATCCAGCCACCTCATTGAGGAGTTCTAGCGCCTCTGTTCTGTGTTCTGGGGTTCTGTGAAAGGCATAAGGTGCTAGGGTCTGAGTTGGTAAGCACTTACCTGGACATGTAATGACATGATTGCTGTTGCAATGAACAGTACAGACCATAAAAAAACACTGAGAGTTCAGCCAGTTACCTTACCAACAAACCAGTCATCATGCACAGCATCTTCAGCACGTAGCCAATGCTACTTTGTCTCCAAATAAATGAATGATGGCTTGATCCAGCCAAACAAGTCACAGTTTTTGACAGCCTCATCTTGGCATCACAGATGACTTGCACATTAATGAAATGTCACTTCTTACCGTTAACAGAAACAGTGTCATTCGCGTTAGGTAAATGTATTTCAATTTGAGTACAGGAGTGGGGCAAGTGAGTGAGCTACCCAAACCTTATACTGAGAGTTCAACAGTCTGTCAAGGTTATGAGTGGTAACAGTTCCTTCTGCCTTTGTCTCTTTAATTTTGTATTTTTCTTTGATTGACATTACTTTATTTTTATAATGACATGCCACCTTTGGGATCCTTAGTCTCACATACACTCTGTGTGTTTGTGTGTATATATATATATATATATATATATATATATATATATATATATATATATATATATATATATATATATATATATATATATATATATATATATATATATATACTGTATACATATATATACACACACACATATATAAGACTCTTCCCTCTTTCACTACTCAAATGGCAGGCATTTAGTCTCTTATTTAGTGATTAATTGCTTTTGTATCTTCTTCTCTTTTCATATTATAGGAGGAATCGAAAGAGAGAGATCTGGTGAGTACGCTTGTTCTTTTGTTGCTTATTTTCATATTATCAACATTAATATTTGACTATACAGTACTTTATTTTAATTTAGAATGCACTTCATGAATTAGTCTTTTGTTTAATGAATGTGGTTTCAAATAGGCATCTGCTATTCAAATAAAATGCCCTTCTTAGGTCTGGTAAGCTGACTCCATTAAAAGTTACCGTTAACAACAATTAACTCTTAAATTATTTTAGATACGCCTAGATGTGCCAGGGCTGTTTTTGAAAATAAAACAATACCAAACAAGCAAAATAAAACTTGGACTTTTGCTAACAATGCAAGAGCAGAGAGTTACGAAAGTTACAACAAACTACAACATACAGCAGTACCATGATTTACAAGTGTTTAATGACTAACAGAAAATTTGTCAACATTTCTAATAGTAATTCCAGACTGTATTTGAGAGGAGCATATGTTCCCCAGAGAATACTGTGGGTTATTTTTTGTTATACACAACTGCAAGACTACAAGCATGCACACCTCAAATCAGTAGCTGAAGGACAGAACACTTAAATGTTAAAGGAACAATACCACTTACCCTTACTTAACCTCTTGAAATAAAGAGCCAAGGAGGCAGCACATCATGAATGGTCTTTACTCCTACTTATTGCTGCTCCTCTCCATTGCCAGAACACTCCTGGTTGTTTTGTGCTCAACTCTTACTTCTGTCTTATTAATAGTTTGTCTGTAGATATTTACATTTCAAAAAGGCCTCGTTTGCCAGATGGGAGAAGTTCAAACTTACCGAGTGCATGGCTGAGTGGAATCCATGCAGATGTTGGTGGCTGCCCTTAGGCAGCGTGTGCTATAAATGTCATCCAGGGCTGGAAGCTGTACCCCAATAATCCTCTGCGCTCTCGACACAAGCCACCATAGAGCTTTCTGATCAGCTGCTGTAGAGCTGTGATTCCACACTCAGATACATCTGGTTCAAATACTCTCACTGCACTGAAAATAACAACACTGAAGCAGCTGTGGTATTTGGAATAGCTTGGCCATTCTGTGCACCATTGTATTGTTACACATTAACTACAAATAGGTGCCTTAAATTTATAAACAATATGCAGTTAATTTCAGTTTATTTGATGTCTGGATGTGAACATAAAAAAGAAAGGGAAACCTCATAAGAACAGCAGCACTGCTTTGACGCTGGGTGCCGCCAGTTTGCAAAACCAAGCAGAAACATGCATATGCAAGAGGGGTGCTGCCAACATTTTTTGTCCATGAAAAACAAAATGTAAACTGAATTTGTTCGTTCTTCTCTCAAATGAGAGACGGAGGGGAGGTTCTAGAGGAATAAAGAGACCAGCCTTGCTGCCTTCATTAAATGTCTAATGGACAAAATCATAACATGCCAGAGTGTGAAAATAAAAAAAAGGCAAAAGGCACATCTACATCTTTTGTGCACACTTTTTCTTTAACCACAATTTTATACCGTTGTTTATTTATATAAAGGCAGACACCTCCAGTGTGTGACTTACCAGTAATGGCTGAGTCTCTGTCCAAACAAATTGGTGCACCAAATCGTTTCCATTTAGCCAGGTTTCTATAAATGCCATAACACAAGCGACAATTTTTTCAGTAAACCTCAGTTTCCTCCTCTTTTCTCACTTCATTATTTTTTTCTTGGTTATGCCACTATTGTAACAGGTTATTGTATTAATAATAAGTGTTAAGAGTCACTGAGATATCAGGTGGTACATACGTATGTTCAGGTGAGTCCACTGGAACAGGTTGCTGTGTGCTACTGTTAATTTGTGCAGGCCGATTAGGAGGGGTAGCATGAAGGCCCCAGGTTAGATGAAAGTAAATCCAAATTATAAAGATAAGAATAAACATCTTGAATTAGTTTACTTTGCTGCAACAATGCTAACTATCAGAAAAGATTGGAAAGGGTAGACAGATATAAAAGAAAGAAAGAAAGAAACCTATTCGAAAAGATTTAACAAAACACAGAGTGAGACAATCCTGCTGTTGGTCACTACGTGTGCAGCTCCATAATTAGATCTCTTGTGAGTTAAAGCCAAAAACACTCATGTGCCTCTGCTGCTGGCCAAATTTCACGACCATTTCTCTGAGAAACTGTATAGTCATGATTGAAGATTGCACCATTGTGATCAGGGGTGTTTTATTTGTTGTTTTTCTGACCTTCTTTCTGTGTTTCTTGACTTTCTGTTCATCCCATTATTATTTCTTATTCATGAGGAATCCATTTAATTTGTTTATTCATTCAATGAAGTGTATTTAGAAATGTTACAATTAGTAAAGTTTTAATGCAATTTCTTTATTGTTTACTTGGGGTATCAGCGTGTTTGTTTATGGTTGCCATGGTTTTTCTATGAAAAGATGACCCACAGTGCTCTTGTGCGATGCCATCTATGCAACAGTTTGAAAGGTCAGCGCCATTCAACTATCCAAGTTTATGGATAACAAAAATAAACCATGTGTGAAAGACAACTCTGGTATTAGTCTTTCTGATTTGATTCTTAGACTGTAATTTTTGGGTAGTGTGCTGAGTTTAGATGAAACGTAGCATGGCTGCTGCTCCAGATGACCATCTTTTGGTGGCTGTTGAAATTACCCATAGCATATTGGGAAGGGCCTTCACTAAAATTCACTGATCAGAGTAATGCATGTGCCAACCTCATCCTCAGGGGGGTAAACAGATTTAAACTGAGCTTATTCCTTCTTCTCTCTGTCAGTAAATAAGAGATAGAGAGAAGGTTCTAGAATTACAATTTTTATCAAAACAAAACATTCTTCCAGAAGGCACTAGATAAAGGTGACTCTCATTTACATAACCAAATTATGACATTTTTTTTTCTTTATTTTTAAATATTTTCATAAGGTTTTTTAGTTAAAAGATTTTTAAAACAATGGTTTAATAAATTTGAGAAAGATGTAAAATTATTTGTTAATTTCAGCCAGCAATAGAAATTAAAAAAGGTTGTGTAAACAACCAAATGGTCAGAAAAAGTGCAACGTAGTGTCTTTATTAATAAAAGATTTATTTGTACAAAAAATCCTGGGTACCAAAATAAAGCTCAAGCAGTAAAGGTAGTTAGTTGCCTTAAAGGGCAATCTCAATCCAAGACCAACAGAAATCCAAATAGAATTAAAAAAAAACAGAGTGAGGGTTCCAAAATCCAGAAAAATCAACACTGTGGCTATACTGTACCCCACCCACCAGTTAGCCCAAATACTTAGTCTCTGTTAGTCCAAAGAAGCACTTCTTGGGGTTCATCTGGAGCCCGGCATTACTTAGTGTCAGGAGCATAGCTTGAATACGTTGTATGTGCTTCTTCCACGTGTCGGAATAGATGACAATGTCATCCTAGTATGCAGCACTATAGCCGTTGTGGGGCCATAGTATTCTGTCCGTCAAACGCTGGAAGGTCACTGGAGACCCGTGCAACCCAAATTGGAGGACATGATACTGCTAGTGTCCACTACAGGTGCTAAATGCGTTGTTTTCCTTGGCAGAGTCAATTAAAGAATTTTGCCAGTACCCTTTTGTGAAGTCAAGGGTGGTCAGATACTAAGCTTTACCAAACCAATCAAGGATTTGTCCAGTTGTGGCATTGGATAAGCGTCAATGTGAGATACTTGATTAAGCTGATGGAAGTCATTGCAAAAGTGCCAACTTCTTTTGGGGTTAGGGATCAGCATGATGGGGCTGGACCAGGGATTAAAACTTTCTGTACGTTTTGCCTCCAGGAGTCTTCTCAGACGATAAGCCCAGGCTCCATTATGATGCAGTCATACGCAATCAGGTAATTCTGAGCAAGCCATTCATTAGCCAAATCAAGGATGGACAAGATAGATAGATAGATAGATAGATAGATAGATAGATAGATAGATAGATAGATAGATAGATAGATAGATAGATAGATAGATAGATAGATAGATAGATAGATAGATAGATAGATAGATAGATAGATAGATAGATAGATAGATAGATAGATAGATAGATAGATAGATAGATACTTTATTAATCCCAATGGGAAATTCACATTCTTCAGCAGCAGCATACTGATACAATAAATAATATTAAATTAAAGAATGATAATAATGCAGGTGAAAAACAGACAATAACTATGTATAATGTTAAATATTAACGTTTACCCCCCCGGGTGGAATTAAAGAGTCGCATAGTTTGGGGGAGGAACGATCTCCTTAATCTGTCAGTAGAGCAGGACAGTGACAGCAGTCTGTCGCTGAAGCTGCTCTTCTGTCTGGAGATGACACTGTTTAGTGGATGCAGTGGATTCTCCATAATTGATAGGAGCCTGCTGAGCGCCCTTCGCTCTGCCACAGATGTCAACCTGTCCAGCTCCATGCCTACAATAGAGCCTGCCTTCCTCACCAGTTTGTCCAGGCGTGAGGCGTCTTTCTTCTTAATGCTGCCTCGCCAGCACACCACTGCGTAGAAGAGTGCGCTCGCCACAACTGTTTGATAGAACATCTGCAGCATCTTATTGCAGATGTTGAAGGAAGCCAGCCTTCTAAGGAAGTATAACCGGCTCTGTCCTTTCTTGCACAGCGCATCAGTATTGGCAGTCCAGTCTAATTTATCATCCAGCTGCACTTCCAGATATTTATAGTCTGCACTATCTGCACACAGTCACCTTTGATGATCACTGTGTCTATGAGGGGTCTGGGCCTCCTAAAATCCACCACCAGCTCCTGGGTTTTGCTGGTGTTCAGGTGTAGGTTGTTTGAGTTGCACGATTTAACAAAGTCATTGATTAGGTCCCTATACTCCTCCTCCAGCCCATTCCTGATACAGCCCACGATAGCAGTGTCATCAGCAAACTTTTGCACATGGCAGGACTCCGAGTTGTATTGGAAGTCCGATGTATATAGGCTGAACAGGACCGGAGAAAGTACAGTCCCCTGTGGTGCTCCTGTGTTGCTGACCACAATGTCAGACGTGCAGTTCCCAAGACGCACATACTGAGGTCTCTCTTTAAGATAGTTCACGATCCATGACACTAGGTATGAATCTAATCCCATCTCTGTCAGCTTGTCCCTAAGGAGCAGAGGTTGGATTGTGTTGAAGGCGCTAGAGAAGTCTAGAAACATAATTCTTACAGCACCACTGCCTCTGTCCAAATGAGAGAGGGATCGGTGTAGCATATAGATGATGGCATCCTCCGCTCCCACCTTCTCCTGATATGCAAACTGCCGAGGGTCAAGGGCGTGTTGAACCTGTGGCCTAAGGTGGTGAAGCAGCAGCCTCTCCATGGTCTTCACCACATGTGATGTCAGAGCAACAGGCCGAAAGTCATTCAGCTCACTAGGACGTGATACCTTTGGGACTGGGGTGATACAAGATGTTTTCCAAAACCTCGGGACTCTCCACTGTTCCAGGCTCAGGTTGAAGATGCACTGTAGAGGACCCCCCAGCTCCGATGCACAGACCTTCAGCAGTCGTGGCGATACTCCATCTGGACCCGCTGCTTTGCTGGCACGAAGTCTCCTCAGCATTCTGCTCACTTGCGCTGTTGTAATTATGGGTGGGGATGTCTTTCCTATGCTGGTATTAGCAGAAGGATGTGTGGAGGGTGCAATACTCCGAGGTGAGAGTGAGAGTGGGTTAGGGTGGTCAAACCTGTTAAAGAAGTTGTTCATTTGGTTTGCTCTCTTCACGTCTCTCTCGATGGTGGTACCCCACTTCGACCTGCAGCCAGTGATGATCTTCATCCCATCCCACACTTCCTTCATGCTGTTATTCTGCAACTTCTGCTCCAGCTTTCTCCCGTACTGCTCCTTCGCCGCCCTGAGCTGGACTCGGAGTTCCTTCTGCACGCGCTTGAGCTCATGCTGATCACCGTCTTTAAAAGCCCTTTTCTTCTGGTTCAAGATAGCTGGTTTGAGCTATTATTGTTGCTTGGCTGTCAAATTTTGGCCGAAATTAAGGGATATTCATTGAGAAAAGAAAAAAACGGAGCTGAGTGGATTAGTGGTTGGGTTTTCTTGCCATCCATGGCTTCATCATGTTTACAAGATTCATCCGTTCAGCCGGACAACGATTTGGCTGTTTCACCAAATAATCGATCAGCCCTTTTCTCTCCTTAATTTCAAAAGGGCCTTGCCAATGTATTAAAAGTTTTGAATGCGAGGTGAGAATGAGCACCTTGACATAACCTCCAGGCTGAAATTCACAGATGCTCATGCCACAGTTGAATCAGTGGGCCTGAACTGATTGCACCTGTTCCATATTCTCTTTTAATATGGGTCTAATTTTATCAAATCTCTTGAGTAACTGCAGAATATATTCCAAATTATTAGTGGCTGGGATGGCCTTTTCTTCCCATGTCCTTTTAAAAGATGTCTAGTAATCCCCAGTGTTGTTGCCCATACAACAATTTAAAGGGGGATAAGTCCCTGGAGGCTTTGGGGACTTCCTGGTATGCAAGTAAGATGAGGGGAAGTAAACAGACTCAGTTCCTTCCATCCTGTCTAGCCACATTGTGTAGCATTTGCTTGAGTGTTTGGTTGAACTGCTGTACTAAACTATCAGTTTGAGGATGTTACACTAAGCTAGGAAGAGAGAAGGTATTAGACCACAGGGCCAACCCCTGGTTTGACAGATTGTTACCATTGCCAGACCCCTAAGCTATCCCCTATGTGCACGCATGTGACAATAGATAAATAGAAACTAAACTACCAACAATGTGAACATAAATAAAGGAATTGAAAATAGACAAAAAAGACATAAACACTGCATTAGCCAGGTGAGGAACCCAAGATAAAATATTGAAGTCTCAAGTGATGTATTGGAAAATTACTTAAGGAAAAAAATGACCTGCTTTTCTTTACAGTCAGCTGTTCCAAAACGTATTCTAGGCATCCTGTTGTTGCAAACTCACAGACCCGTAATTTACTGGCAGGAAAAGTACATTTGATGGAGTGCATATTGTTAAAGTGAAGTTTTTTTTGCAAGGTGTCACAAACTACACCTGCAGAATAGGAAAATATTTTTAGAAGTCTTTAACTAAGAGATATCTTGAAATTTTCCCCACATCATACAACTTTGCAATTCATATTTTACCTGAGTAACCTCTCCCTAAGATATATTTATGTACAATAAGGCAAAGAATGTAGCTATGGAGGAATATATTCAAGATAATATCCACAATGAGTTAATTTCTGGTTGTTTAGTAGTCTGATTGATGCTGTTTTCTTTTCATTGACATAAACATAGGGGCGGTGGCACGGTGGCGCAGTGGGTAGCGCTGCTGCCTCGCAGTTGGGAGACCTGGGGACCTGGGTTTGCTTCCCGGGCCCTCCCTGCGTGGAGTTTGCATGTTCTCCCCGTGTCTGCATGGGTTTCCTCCGGGCACTCCGGTTTCCTCCCACAACCCAAACACATGCAGTTTAGGTGGATTGGCGATTCTAAATTGGCCCTAGTGTGTGCTTGGTGTGTGGGTGTGTTTGTGTGTGTCCTGCGGTGGGTTGGCACCCCCATAAGTAGAATTGTATTGGTATATTCTTGCCATTTCTAACAGCTCTGACTAAACATTATTCATCAGTTAGTGACAGCCTTAGCATGTGTAAATTGTAGAGGGCACAAGGTTTTAAACTATGCCTACATGCCTAAGGGCCTAAGGGCCTTCTGAGTGTGTGAAGTAACATGTAAGAAAATAGCACTTATTTAAGTGCAGAACTGTACGCTTATAGTGTACAGAAGAAGAAACTAAGAATCTTTAAGTATAGAAGAAGAAGTAAAGAACTTTTAAGTACAGAAATAACTAAAGTTTCTCAAGAAAAGCTAAGTTGAGAGAAAAGATAGATTTTTCCTTTTTTTTGCCTATTATTCTACGTGTGTAACTACTTTTTTCTTTATTCTTGTGTGGATTATTTGCTTTTAATTTTCACTAAATAATTTTAAAACAAACTTTTGGACTGCGTTTTACCCGTGCTTGAGCTTGCCTTATACTTCGGCGGCTACAATCCTTATTCAGTTAAGTCAAAAAATCCACTGTTTTCACTAAACTAAACCATCATAGTGTATATAATTTAATTGGAAACAGGACGGGAGATTAATGGAAAACTGCATTTAATACTACCACCAGAAATTACAAACATAAAGTGATTGCCTATGTTTTGGCAAATGCACCAAAGGTATTTCAAGCCTTTAATAATAACAGTTTCTGTGATGTGTTCGGTATTAATGTATTGACTTGCCTGTCAGCTGTATGCTTAACATCCTTCTCCCAATTTACCCAGCATCTTTCCTCTGCACATGTCCAAAACAAAGCCATCTTGCCTTTCTGACTTTGTCCAACCTGAGCTGACCCTCAACTGTCCTCATTTCTAATCCTGTCCATCTTCGTCACACCCAATGCAAATCTTAGCATCTTTAACTCTGCCACCTCAAGCTCTGTCTCCTGCTTTCTGGGCAGTGCCACCGTCTCTAGCCCATATAACAAAGCTGGTCTCACTACCATCCTGTAGAATTTCCCTTTCACTCTTGCTGATATCCGTCTGTCACAAATCACTCCTAACACTCTTCTCCACCCATTCCACCCTGCCTGCACTCTCTTTTTCACTTCTCTACCACAATCCCTATTACTCTGTCCTGTTGATCCTAAGTATTTAAACTCATCCACCTTCACCAACTCTACTCCCTGCATCATACTCGCCATTCCACTGATCTCCTTCTCATTTACACATATGTATTTTGTCTTGTTCCTATTGACCTTCATTCCTCTCCTCTCTAGAGTATATCTCCACCTCTCCAGGGTCTCCTCAGCCTGCTCCCTACTCTTGCTACAGATCACAATGTCATCAGCAAACATCACAGTCCACGGGGACTCCTGTCTAATCTTGTCTGTCAACCTCTCCATCACCACTGCAAATAAGAAAGGGCTCAGAGCCGATCCCTGATGTAATCCCACCTCCACCTTGAATGCATCTGTCACTCCTACCGCAGACCTCACCACTGTCACATTTCCTTCGTACATATCCTGTACAACTCTTACATACTTCTCTGCCACTCCCGACTTCCTCATACATACCACAGCTCCTCTAAAGGCACCCTGTCATATGCTTTCTCCAGGTTCACAAAGTCACAATACAGCTCCTCTATATTCTTCTCTATATTTCTCCATCAACACCCTCAGAGCAAACATCTTATCTGTTGTGCTCTTTCTTGGCATGAAACCGTACTGCTGCTCATTAATCATCACCTCACTTCTTAACTGAGCTTCCACTACTCTTTCCCATAACTTCATGCTGTGGCTCATCAATTTTATCCCCCTGCAGGTACTGCAGTTCTGCACATCACCCTTATTCACCAGTTCACTTCTTCTCCACTCCTCAGGCATCCTCTCACTTTCCAAGATTCCATTAAACAATTTGGTTAAAAACTCCACTGCCATCTCTCCTAAACACCTCCATGCTTTCACAGGTATGTCATTTAAACCAACAGCCTTTCAATTCTTCATCCTCTTCATGGCTGTCCTTACTTCTTCTTTGCTAATCCGTTGCACTTCCTGATTCACTATTTTCACATCATCCAACCTTTTCTCTCTCTCATTCTCTTCATTCATCAGCCTCTCAAAGTACTCTTTCCATTTGCTTAACACACCCTCCTCGCTTGTGAGTAAGTTTACTTCTTTGTTCTTTATCACCCTAACCTGGTGCACATCTTTCCCAACTCGGTCCTCCTACTTAGCCAATCGGTACAGGTCCTTTTCTCCCTCCTTAGTGTCCAGTCTCTCATACAACTCATTACAGTATACTCCTTTTCTTTAGCCTTCGCCACTTATCTTTCAGCTTGTGCCTTATCTCCTTGTATTCTTGTCTACTTTCTGCATCTCACTGAAGATCCCACTTCTTCTTTGTCATCCTCTTCCTCTGTATACTCTCCTGTACTTCCCCATTCCATCATCAGGTTTCTTTTTCCTCCTTCCTCTGTCCAGATATTATGCCAAACACCCTTCTTCCTGTCACCCCTACTACTTCTGCTGTACTTGCCCAGCTGTCTGGTAACTCTTCACTGCCACCCAGTGCTTCCCATACCTCCTCTGTAAACTCAACCTTGCAGTTTTCCTTTTTCAACTTCAACCATTTGATCCTTCACTCTGCGCTCACTCTCCTCTTCTTCTTGATTTCCAACTTCATCCTACAGACAACAATTCTATAGTGCCTAACTACACTTTACCCTGTGACCATTTTGCAGCCATGTCTATTGTTTTTGCAAAATCCAATACCATCTGACCTTCCGAATTCCTCTCCTTGACACCATACCTACCCATCACCTCCTTGTCTCCTCTGTTCCCTTCACTAACATCCTTAACAATCCGCTGTAATCACCACTTTCTGTCCTTTAGGTACACTGTCCATCACTCAATCCAACTCACTCCAGAAATCTTCTTTCTCATTAATCTCACACCCAACTTGCGTGACATATGCACTAACAACATTCATCATCACACCTCCAATTTCTAGCTTCGTAATCATTACTCTGTCTGACACTCTTTTCATCTCCAAAACACTCTTGACGTACTCTTCCCTCAGAATAACTCCTACCCCATTTCTCCTCCCATCCACACCATGAAGGAACAATTTGAATCCACCTCCAATCCACATGGCCTGGCCACCTTCCTCCTTTCCTCCTGCCACATCTCCCACCTCTTCTTCTCTTTCTTTGGCCAACAGTAGCCCAATTTCCGCCAGCATCCTGTTGGCTAACAGTACTGGTGGCGGCCGTTGTAATTCTGGGCCTCGACTGATACGATATGGATATTTGTATTGTTGTCTGCATATTGATCTGGCCTAATTTTGCACCAGATGCCCTTCCTGACATAACCCCACCCCCTTTTATCTGGGCTTGGGAATGGCACAAAAAAAACACTGGATTGTGCATCCCCTGAGGCTGGGTTAAGAAATCACATTTTCATCATTTTAAAAATCAGTTGCCTGTTTATGTAATAATCTGTAAATCTGAAGTAAGAGTTATTCGGAATTAGAAAGTAACTTAAAGTTTAAAACAAGTACAATGATTTCTTGGAGGTTTCCAATTATTACCATCAGTTCATTAAAGATGTTAGCACTATCAAAACTCCTATTACATATTAATAAACAAAAACAATAGAATCTTTAACTGGACACAAGAAGATCAAGATGCGTTTAATACATTTTGTTCATTGTTGTACCAGTATTAAGGTATCTTGACCCTTCTCTTCAATTTATTCTCAAGCATATGGGTGGATACAATCCTAGTGCAAAAGTTTTATGACACTGCTTATTTTTCTAAGAAGTAAATAATTGCTGAGTAAAATTATAACATAGGTATTCAAGATTGTTATCAATCAAATTAGCTCGTGAAGAAAGGTGACATGGACTTGAGGGTTCCACTTTTCTATTCATAATATTTATGGATCATAAAAATGAGATATATTTCAAAAATGACAAAAGGCTAATACAAAACAAGACAGGGGTAGTTCTGGTTTGACTTTGTGTCAAATGAGCGGTTTCTCACGCAGTCCCAAATGAGGCCTATTACCTGCATTGTGATGGAGCTTCAGTTACAGCAAAATGGCCAAGTGGCGTGATTCTGTAAGGGTGATCTGGCTCACAGGATCCTCATTGTTGAGGACCCAGGCAAATGGACCAGGCCAAGGTGATGCCCACGTAACACCAGGCGGTAGCAGATAGAGGTTCATTTAAGGAGGGTGGAACAGGACTGCGTGTCTGTCTGGGGGGTTGCCAGCCTGGATCCTGAGCCATTTTGTCATGTGGTGGGTGCAGCAATGCGCTGTACCAGTGCATGCTCCCCAACCTGACCTGACCTCCCTTCTTCATATCACAATACCACCATATTTTTAATAGTAGACAGTTATTCAAAATTCACCCATTGTTCCACTTAAGAAATTGCCTACACCTAAACAGTTAGCCAATTTTCTATTATTTCTGCTGGCTGCTCCCATTTAGGGGTTACCACAGCAGATCATCCGTCTCCATCTGTCCCTGTCTTTTACATCATTTTCTGCCACACCAACTGCCTTCATGTCCTCCCTCACCACATTCATAAACCTCTTCTTTGGCCTTTCACTTTTCCTTTTGCCTGGTGGATCCATCTTCAAAATTGTTTTCCTAATGTACCCCTCACCTCTCCTCAGCAGGTGCCCAAACCATCTCAATCTACCCTCTCCCAGTTGGTCTCCAAACTGTTAATCTTGTCTACCCTCGTTATTCAAAGTAAAAATTGTAGCATCTTCAACTGCGCCACTTCCAGCTCTGCTACCTGTTTTTTCATCAGTGCCACCATCTCCAAGCAATACAACATAGCTGGTCTCACTATGATTTTATAAACCTTCCCTTTCACTCTTGAAGTTCCTCTTCTATTACAAATCACTCTGGTCACTCTTCTCTATCTAGTTAATCATCCCTGCACTCGCCACTTCACCTCTCTGTTGCACTCCCTGTTGTTTTGGGCTGTTGTACCAAGTATTTAAATTCATCTCACCTCACCACCTCTGCTCCTTGTAGTCACATCCTTCCACCACCTTCCCTCTCATTCACGCACATATAGTCCGTCTTACTCATCACCATTGATGTAATCCCAGTCTCACCTTAAACCAAGCTGTCAGTCACAGTGTCCTTATACATATCCTGCACCACTCTCACATAGTTTTCTTCCTCATACAGTACCATAACTCCCCTCTTATCACTCTGTCATATGCTTTCTCTAAGTCCACAAACATGCTGTGGAATTCCTGAAAGATGGCGCTGACTGCTGTGGCCGTTCATCTGCTCATTTCATTAATTTATGTTTTAATTTCGTTTTTATGTGTTAGTATATCCCAGTGGCTACTGTCCTATGATCCCCTTTCCCTACTTAATATCTTTTCTGGCATGTTATCCTCCCAGTTTTCTTTTTCTGAATGGAGTTTATTTGAACTTCCATCCTTGTTTTATTCATCACCTGACTTCTTTACCTGGTCACCGGTGTTCACCTGTTTGAGTGAGAAGAGTGTTAGATTCTCCAGACGGTGACGCGGAAGGTGAGCTGGCATTGCTGTTAAACAATGCCAGCTCATTCTTTCCTTCACCAGGCTTGGATTCCTGATGCTTGATAAATGTCTTTGACCCATCTTCTCCCATACAGCACCTTGGCCCTTGCCCATAGGCGCTGGAAACTGGATTTAATTTCTCCATCTCTAGGAGGTGTCACTCATTCTCTGTGTGTTCTAGGAGAGTAAATACTGCTAACCTGCACATGCTCACCTGATCTTGTCCTGCAGCGAGCTTTCTTATGTCTATCAAGACTGCTATCCTGAATGTGAGATCAGTGTCTTTTAAAAGTATTATCCTGCAAGACTTTATTATCTTAAAGAAACAGGGCTTATTTTTGATCACTGACATCTGGATTGTTAATGGTGACTCTTCATGTTTCACTGTCTTTGTACCACCAATTTAGTCATTTTTGAACTCTTCTCAGCTGTCTCATCATGTGTAATGCCACTGTTGTGTTGGAGCCTTACAAGGGGTCCATTTCATAGCTTCGATCTTCAACTTTTCCAAGTGTATAGCTCTTCTTTGTTGTATGCTGTGGTTTATAGGCATCCTATAATTAATGATACTTTAGTTTCTGAATTCTCTGATCTCTTGGCTGATATTACCCTCTCCTATGATAAAGTACTCATTGTTGAATCTAAAACTTTGGTTAATGACTTTACATCATTATTATACTCATTTGACTTTATCCAGCATATTAATGCTGCAACTCATCCTCATCCACTGTTGATCTTATTCTTACACGTGGTATTTCAGTTAATAATATTGATATTTGTGATGTTCTTTTTACTGATCGCTATTCTAACTTTTTTTTTAATTCTTCTGTTATATTGGATTATAAAACCACATTCTGCAGTCTTGATGTACTAGTCCAGTGCGATAATATGATGATTCTGTCTTAACCTTAAATTCTTCATGCAAAACGGTTTTAGATTCTGTTGCTCCCCTCAAGATATGCTGTAAAAAGGGAAGACCTGCTCCATGGCTTAATGACACTACATGGCACCTGCACCGTGCCTGTAGAAATGCTGAATGGTGGTGGAAGAAACACAGTCTGACTGTATCTGAGCAGATTTTAAGCATTTGTCTGTTCAAATTCCAACAGGCAGTAAATTAATATAAACATGATTACTTCTCTGATTTGGTGTCCTCTCATTCTGAAAATCCTAGGGTCTTATTTAATACAATTAATGTGGTGATTTACCCCCATTCATGATTAAACAGTACTGATATAGCTGGTTGGATAATGGATGGATGGATGGATGGATGGATGGATGGATGGACGTTCTTTCGTGTGAGCAGTTTCTTTCATTCTTTGTCAGCAAAATCAATAGTATCCATGTGATGGACATATCCATGTATGTTACTGTGCTGATTGCACCCTTGCTGGCCTAATTCTTTGGCTAGAAAGAACCGTAGCTACACCAGAGAGTAGATAACAACCTTTTCCAGCTTGCTTCAAGTACTTTAATAGATTTGTATACGTAAGTGTATGTGTGGTATCTAAACAGAAATAAATAAATACAATAAGTGCACAAATACAAATGGAATACATATACGAACATAACTAATTAAATGTGAAACTAAGTATTCAGGAAGAGTAATGTTAAACATCAATTACTCAACTACGCATTGTTTAATCAAGCCAGTAGGTGGCACTATTAACCAGACTAAAAGATGCAGCGTGATGCCCGAGATGGCATCCATCCATCCATTTTCCAACCCGCTGAATCCGAACACAGGGTTACGGGAGTCTGCTGGAGCCAATCCCAGCCAACACAGGGCACAAGGCAGGAAACAATCCTGGGCAGGGTGCCAACCCACCGCAGGACACACACAAACACACCCACACACCAAGCACACACTAGGGCCAATTTAGAAACGCCAATCCACCTAACCTGCATGTCTTTGGACTGTGGGAGGAAACCGGAGCGCCCGGAGGAAACCCACGCAGACACGGGGAGAACATGCAAACCCCACGCAGGGAGGACCCGGGAATCGAACCCAGGTCCCCAGATCTCCCAACTGCGAGGCAGCAGCGCTACCCACTGCGCCACCGTGCCGCCCGAGATGGCATTCGTTTGCAAAAAAAAAAAAAAAAACCTTTACGTTTAATACTGCAAAAATCAACACATTGTAACGTCCTGGAGCAAAGTAAAGTACAGTGCATCTCTCCCCAAAGATCAGCATTGTATAGACTTAACAATATGTTCATTCGCAAATAGCAAACATAGCAATAATAGCGTTTTTGTATACTTGCACTGAACATCAAAATAAGTTGCAACATTAGCTAAGATATTGTGACGTCCCGTCGAATAACACACTCAGGAGCCGCTTGTCCGGGGAAGTCTTCCAAAATGCCAACTGGCTTTTTATTCAATCTGCCGCGATATAAACGGTGCCCTACAGCCGCCCGTTGTCTGGGTCACGGGGACACCTCCAAAATAACAAAGACTAATCACCTTCGTCCTATCTACCTCTCTTACTCTCAAAACAGTTACTTCCCTTTTTTTCACCTTATACTGTTCTCCTCACTTTCTCCAGCCTCCAACTCAAACTTCCGGACACACACCCCTTTTTATCACGCCCCATTAATTAACCCAGATCCCTGTCACTCATCTCTCTCTAGGGAGGTGCCCCAAGCCCTTACAAACAGGGTTCCCTCAAGACTCCACCCCAACACTGCTTCCCTTCCCTATAGCCCATGCAATGGCAAGACACGTCACAATATTAATTTACAGTGAACACTGCAAAAAAGAAACAACTTACTTTGTCAGTAACACACAAAACACAGTTACAAAAGGTAACAGCAAACTATAACTTGAAAAAACGCAAAGAAGCAGGTAGAGACTGTGAGCACGTTACAATTCAGGAACAAAACGCTGTGCATGCGCAATAGTCTTGTGGGGCTTGTCTTGCCTAGGTTCAGCAAAAAGAAGGCAATTTTGTACAATCTGCTCTGGCATTGGTCCAACTGGCTGTGTACTTCCTGTTGATAATCTTGGCATTGTCTTGGAATCTTTTGGTGTTGTTTCACTTTCACAGCTAAAAAGTACAATTGACACACTTAAACTTACTACTAGTCCTTTTGATGTTGTTCCACCACACCACTGACTGGAAGCTTTTGATGTTTTGGGTCCTGATTTGTTGCATATTATGAATGACTCTATTATTGAGGGGTTGCAACCTTGTCTAAAAAAGGCAGAGTTAGATCCTGGAGTGTTAGCTAATGTTTGCCCGGTTTCCCAATTGCCATTTTTCACTGAAATATTTGAAATAATTATTTATAATCAATTTGTGATCATCTTAACTCCAATAATTAATTTGACATCTTCAAGTCTTTCCTTAGGGATTATCATGGTGTTGAGATGGCTCTCCTGAAAGTATTCAATGATATTTCTCTTATTATTGACTATGGTGAGGCTGCAGTCCTTGTCCTCCTAGACATTTCTGCAGCTTTGAACACTATTGACCATGAGATCTTGAATGTTGCGACTTGACCATCTAGTGGGGCTTGTAATGCTCCTGTTATATATTGTGTTCTTCAGGGATCCATTTTGGGACCTATTTCATTTTCTATATATCTTCATCTCATTTGTGCTATTTTTAGGAAGATTAATATTTCTTTTCACTGTTATGCTGATTAAACACAGGTTTATATTCCTGTGTGCAACTCTGCGATGAATCAGATGCACAACTGTCTTGTAGAACTAAGATCCTGGATGGCTGACAATTTTCTCGATCTCAATCAATATAAAACGGAAGTGCGGATAGCTGGTCCTGCAGCCAAACCTCAAATTAGTTTTGAACCTCACATTGACTTTGTGTCCAGCTTCTCCATCTCTGCTCTTTTGCTGACGTTTGCAAGCCTCAAGTTTGGAATCTTCATATTATTTTTGACAGGAACCTGTCTTTTGAGACATCGATTAATCCTATGGTCAAGAGTTGCTTTTTCCAGCTTTGTCTTTTAGCTGAGGTTAAGCCTGTTTTATCTCCTTGGGATCTTTTGAAAGTTACTCATGCTGTTATGTTTTCTTGGATTGATTACTGTAACTCATTATATTTTGGGATCAGCAAATCCCTGATATGCAACTTACTTAGTTCAAAATGCTGCTGCTTGTGTTTGGGTTGGGGAAAGGAAGTTTGATTCTGTATCTCCAATATTAGCCTCTTTACAATGCCTGCCTGTTAGCTTCAGAATTGATTTTAAAGTTTTGCTGCTTGTTTTTAAATCTTTACACGGGTATGCTCCTGCCTGTGTATCCAAATTCTGTGTTTTACACCAGCCATCCAGAGACCTTACATCAACCAGTCAGTTGTCTCTTGTGGTCCCTTGTACAAAGTGCAAAACTAAGGGGAACAGGCCTTTTGCAGCTGCTGCACCTCGTCTGTGGAACTCTTTACCTCATTACATTAAGGATTCACCATCAACTGAACTGTTTAAAACTACATTAAAGACTGTGAATACGGCGCTATATAAGCATCCGACCCAGCACAGATTCACACTGAGGCACGTATAAATTGTACACAAATCTTTTTATTTTCTCTTCAGCCGTGGGGCACGTCTTCCCCGTGTCCCACAGGCCCAACACAGTCCCACAAGCACTTAACACAACACAAATAAATCTTTTTCTTCACCTGTGGGGGACGTCTTCCCCATGAACCCCACAGGTATAACATAGTCCCAAAGTACCTCTTTATAATGACAGCAATCCTTCCATTGGCACCACCACTCTTCTCAGGCACCTCGTCCTCTTCCTCCCGATTCTGGCCCTGAGTGGTGGTTGCTGGCTTCTTTTATGGCCCTCCCAGGAGTGCTCCTGTTGCTTGCTCACCTGTTCCCAATTGCACTCCCGTGTGGGCCTAATAATTAGACCAGCTCGACTTAACTATTTCCGCCTCGCCCTCCATTTTCACATTGCATCTCCTACATAGAACATAGTCCACCTGTGTGCACTTTTATAAGTCACCCTGTGTTCCTCCTTCTTCTTATAATGTGTATTCACCTCTGTCATTTTCATCCTTTTTGAAAAGTCAGCTACAATCTGCCTTTCAGCATGTCTCTCCTTAACACCATACCTGCCATCACTTCCTCATCACTACTGTTCTTTTTGCCAATATGCCCATTAAGGTCTGCTCCAATCACCACTATTTCTTCTTTGGGTATAACCTTCACCGTTTCATCTAACTTACTCCAGAAATCTTCCTCCTCCATTGACTTGCACAGCATATGTGTCGATGACATTTAGCATTACCCCTTTAATTTCCAACTCTATACTCATCATTCTGTCAGACATTCTCTTCACTTCCAAACCACTAGCAACATATTCTTCCTTCACAATTACTCCTAACCCGTTTCTCTTCCTCTTCATACTATGGTATAGAACAGTTTACATGCACCTCCGATGCTTCTGACACAGTACATCTACCTTTCTCACCTAAATAATGTCAGTCAGCTTTCTTCCTTTGCCAGTCCAAATGCCAACATTCAAAGTTCAGACTCTGAACTCCACACTCTTTCCCTTCCTGCTGTTCCATTGCCTTTGAACTCACTTTTCCGCTCTATGTCACCTTCTCCTTCTTTGCCCAGTAGTAGCATAGTTTCCATCTATACCCTACTGGACAGCAGCATTGGTGGCAACCACATGTAACCCGGGCTTCGACCGATCCAGTCTGGACATTCTATTTCACATCCACAAGAGAATTATTATTTATTATTATTATTATTTATTATTTTACACAGGTTTTATGCCAGATGCTGTTCCTGACGCAACCCACCCCAATTTACCCGAGCATGAGACCGGCACTAAGACCACACTGGCTTGTGCGACCTTGGTGGCTAGGTTAAATTTTTTGTTAAAGGAGTGGTCCGTTTCCATAGATTCTCAGGGTCAAATATGTTGAACAGATTGCCCTAATTTTTCTAATTTTTTGATTTTTTTCTATGAATAGACTGTAGTATAACTTTGCTAATGGTCAAAATAAGCATGTGACAATACATCTGGAGAATGTTTTTATTACACAATAAATTCATAGCAAACTAAGTGTTATCTTAGAAGAAGAAGAATTTGACAGCAATGTTTTTATCATTCTATAAAGTTGTCTCCTTTTGTGTGTTTGTACAGCTTCATATTCTTTCTTTGTATCTTCACCAGCATCTTGCTAGGATCAGTTCAGTGTGGCTAGATATCAGAGACCTCTGTAAAAAGTTTCAGGTCAGGCAGCAGGTGAATCTCGCTGCACTAGACATACACCAAAGGGTTCCATTCTATAATCTGTCTCCACAATATTTTGGCCCATATGTTATTTATTGGAGAGTTGGTCCCATTTTGTATACTGTGGTCCTTACGGCCCATTTGAAGATTCAAGGTACATTCCATATCTCAAGACTCATGTGTGTACATATAAGAGTTTTTTGTTACTTCTGAATAGTCAAACAACAAGTCATGTAATCTGCCTGATTATGTAGTGATTAACTGATTATCTTTGTTTTTCTTGTTCCTTGAATTCCAAGAGTCATCAAAGGGATTTTGATTTCAGCATACATTAATTGAAATAGCCGCTACAACTTTGTATCAGTGTTAGCTTTTCCATTGTTTATTCTCGTATTTTCAGAGTTTTCAGTCGCCGTTTTGTTTCAAGTTATGTTTTGCACTCTCTCTTTCTCTCTCTGTTTATGTATATTAAAACAATTCTTTTTTTTCACTACTACTCAGATGGCAGGTGTTTAGTTTCTTATTTAGTGAATGACTGATTTTTCTTTTTGTTCTTTTTTCACAAAGTTGCGGAACTTGCTGACAATGTCAGAACGGGTGAGTATACTTTACAACATTTCTCTTTGCCGTATCTCCCATACCTTTGGCACTATGCACGTTCTTATATTGTTTATTGTCATATTATAAACCTTAATAGTTGAATGTTAAGTACTGCATTGTGATTTGAAATTGTGAAGTTCCCAAATTAGTATTTTCTTTAATTAATGTGGTTTAGAATATACATTTACTTTTAAAATAAAATGCTTTTCTTAGGCCTGGTCAGCTGACATCATTAAAAGTTGCTGTTCACAAAAGTTACATCTTAAATTATTTTAGAATCACCTAGATGTGACAGGGTTGGGGTGGAAATACAGTAATACCAAACAGGCAAAATAAAATACAGGCCTTCATTAGTAATACAAAAGCAGAGGGTTCACAGAGGTTACAACAAACTACAACATAAAACCCAATACTAATATTTATATACAGTACTTAACAGACCGTTATTATCGCACAATGCTGTTTATCAAGGCACTAGGAGGATTTTATGAGTTAGGTGCCCTCAAGACCGGTGCTGACATGAGGGCTTGTGTCAAGTCACTAAATGGAGTGTCTTTTTTTCATCCCATATCACTGTGTTGGGTGCCCACTTTTTTGTAAAGTTAGTCAAGGGTACCGCTCTCTTGGAGAAACAGGGAACAAAACAATGGTAGTACCCCGCTAACCCCAGAACAACTGGACTTACCACTTGGTTTTCAGACAACGCCATTTCACAAAGGCATCAACACCGTGGCCGTACTGTACCCTGCCCAATAGGTAGTCCAAATACTTAGTCTCTGTTAGTCCAAAGAAGCACTATTTGGGGTTTATCTGTAGTCCGGCATTACTTAGTGTCAGGAGCATAGCTTGACTGCGTTGTATGTGCTTCTTCCACATGTTGGAATAGATGACAATGTCATCCTAATAGGCAGCACTATAGGCATTGTGGGGCCGTAGTATTCTGTCCAGCAGACACTGGAAGGTCACTGGTGCCCGTGCAACCCAAATGGGAGATATACGATACTGCCAGTATCCACTAAAGGTGGTAAGTGCGGTCTTTTCTTTGGCAGAGTCAATTAAAGAAACGTGCCAGGACCCTTTTGTGAAGGCAAGGGTGGTCAGATTCTAAGCTTTACTGAGCCAGTCAAGGAGTTTGTCCACTCGTAGCATTGGATAAGCATCAAAGTGAGAGACTTGATTAAGCTGATGGAAGTCATTGCAAAAGTGTGAACTTCCATTGAGCTTCAGGATCATCATAATGGGTCTGGACCAGGGATTAAATCTTTTCTCAATAACACATACTGTAGATCTAGCATTCACTTCATTTCAAAGTCCACTTCTAAACATTTTGCCTCCAGGAGTCTTCTCAAACAATAAGCCCAGGCTCCATTATGACACAGTAATACACAATCAGTGAATTCTGAGCAAGTCATTCGTTTACCACATCAAGGATGGACAAGATAGCTGGTTCAAGCTGTTTTCGTAGCTTGTCTGTCAAATTTGGGCCAAAATTAAGGGATTTTCACCGAGAAAAGAAAGAACAGACCTAAGTGGAGTGGTGGTCGGGTTCTCTTTCCATCCATGGATTCATCATGTTTACACAATACACCCATTCAGCAGGACAGTGATTTGGCTGTTTCAACAAGTAATCGATCAGCCCTTTTGTCTCCTTAATTTTGATAGAGCCTTGTCAATGTGGCAAAAGTTTTGAATGCGAGCTTAGAATGAGCATCATGACATATTCTTCAGGCTGAAACTCACAGAGGCTTGTGTCACAGTTGAATCAGTGGGCCTGAACTGATTGCACATGTTCCATGTTCTCTTTTAATATTGGTCTAATTTTATCAAATCTCTTGAGTAACTGCATAATATATTCCAAATTATTAGTGGCTGGGAGGATCTTTTCCTCCTAGTCTTTAGTTAAGATGTCAAAAAGTACCTGGGGTTGTCACCCATATAGCAGTTCAAAGGGGGAGAAACCCATGAAGGCTTACAGGACTTCCTGGTATGCAGATAAGATGAGGGAAAGTAAACGGTCTCAGTTCCTTCCTTCCTCTCTGATCATCTTCTGTAGCATTTGCTTGACTGTTTGGTTGAACTGCTGTACTTAACCATCAGTTTGAGGATGTTATACTGAGCTAGAAAGAGAGAAGGCATTAGACCACCGGGCCAATCCCTCGTTCAGTGGGTTATTACCATCGCCAGAGGCCCTAAGCTGTCCCCCATGAGAATGTGCATGACAATAGATAAACAGAAACTAAATGACCAACAATTTGAAAATAAATAAAGGAATCGCAAATAGACAAAAAAAGACATAAACACTGCATTAGAACCCCAGCTAGGGGAGGAACCCAAGGTGAAATACAAAAGTGATGTATTGGAGAAGTACTTCAAGAAAAATTGACCTGTTTTTCTTTGTAGTCAACAATTCCAAAACATATTCTAGGCGTCCCATTGTTGCAATTTCACAGTCCCGTAATTTACTGGCAAGAAAATACATTAGATGGAGTGCATATTGTTAAAGTGAAGTGTTTTGCAAGGTGCCACAAACTACCCGTGCAGAATAACAAGATATTTCTAGAAGTCTTTAACAAAGAGATATCTTTGAAACTTTACCCAAATCATTCCTATTATGTTTCAATTCATATTTTACCCGAGTAACCTCTCCCTAAGAAATATTTATGTACAGTAAGGCAGAGATTGTGGCTATGGAGGAATATATTCAAGATAATATCCACAATGGGTTCATTTCTGGTTGTTTAGTAGTCTGATTGATGCTGGGTTTTTTTCATTGACAAAAACATAGGTGTGTCCAGCCATGTACTGATTATCAGGAGCAAAGTAGGATTACAGTTAAAAATAATTATCATTTCCCCCAATACTATCCTTATTCAGTCAAGTCAAAAAATCCACTGTTTTCACTAAACTAGACCACCACAGTGCATATAATTTAATCTGAAATAGGAAGAGAGATTAATGGAAAACAGCATTTAATACTACCACCAGAAATTACAAACATAAAGTGATTGCCTATGTTTTGGCAAATGTACCAAAGGTATTTCAAGCCTTTAATAATAACATCATCTGTGATGTGTTCGGCATTTATGTACTGACTTGTTTGTCAGCTCTATCCTTAACATCCTTAACAATCCGCTGTAATCACCACTTTCTGTCCCCTAGGTACACTCTTCCATCACTCAGTCCAGCTCACACCAGAAATCTTCTTTCTCATTCATCTCACACCCAATTTGCATGGCATATGCACTAACAACATTCATCATCACACCTCCAATTTTTAACTTCATAATCATTACTCTGTCTGACACTCTTTTCACCTCCAAAACACTCTTGACATACTCTTCCCTCAAACTAATCCCTACTCCATTTCTCCTCCCATCCACACCATGAAGGAACAATTTGAATCTACCTGGCCACCTTCCTCCTTTCCTCCTGCCATTGCAAAAAGGTTGTGGGCCCTTGGACTGTCCAGCCTAATAGTGTCTGTACTGCTACAGGGCCCCCAGGTGGTTCCATCTGAACTGAAGCAGTAGAAGTAATCAGCTGAGGGTAATCTGACCCTATGAGAAGCAGGGGTTGCACTCTGCTGAAGCCATGGATTGGTATATCTCTTAAGTGTTTATACTTTCTTTTCATTACTTCAGTGGGTCAAGATTGCTCAGCCAGGTTCAGTTCATTGGCAGTAAAAGCTCTTTGAGTACAATATTTTACTTTCGGGTCTGCTTGGGCAGATATCTCAAAGGAGACAGCAGCACCTTTCAATTGAATAATTTCATGTCTTATTGTTCTCAGTGACAAGATCTCCTCAGCTCCTTTCAGTCCAAGATGATTGGCAGCTATTGGCAGTATAATTGTCCTCTCAGATCCATCATCTAACATAGCATATGTATCGAATATTCTCGATCCACTCCATAGCCGTACAAGGACTACCTTTAGCATCACTCTGCCTGAGTGGCTGATTTGATCGACATAAAAATGAAGTGACAATGTACTTACTGTAAGAATGCTCTGATTCTCTGTAGCAGAAGCAATGTCATGAAGTACAGGTAAATGTTGACCTCCGCATGCTGAACAGGGTTTCTTAAGTGTACAACTATCCTGTTTGTGACCTCGGCTGTACCTCTAACATCTATCTTGTTCCTTAACTCATTTCTCCTTTTCTGTATGGCTCATTTGCTGAAAGTTTCACAAGCATTGAGGTAATGCTCATGGTTATTACAGTAAGGGCAAAACGGTTTAAAATGGTCCCACTTCTTAGCTGTACTTGTTGCTTCAGTGTCTGTTGATGGAGCAGAGGATATTGAAGTAGAAGGCATGCACTGCTCATTTCCTATAAGAACTGTGTCTGTTTTGGTCTTGGTAAACTTGAAGAGCTTCTGCTCTCTCCAGTAGGGCTCTCCTTTAACTGCTTCCGTTGCACATGTGGATATCTGTATGGCCTGAACTTTCCGGTCAAGGCACTCTGCAAGATCTGGTAGAATGTATGTTCTGGCACTGCCACTCATAATAATGTGTTTATTAATGCAGTGTTCTATAACATGAGTCTCTACAGTTCATAGGCAGTTTAGCTAGCAATGTATCTACAGTACATGAGATCCACACTGTAGTTCAGCTCTAGCGGGCCCATCCATAGTATTAAGCATGTCCACCAAAGTGTTGACAGCAGTAGCAAAGTCCTTAAAGCCTTGAGCATCACCTGGCTGTAAGGCTGGAGTGTTTAGGATTGACTTTAATTCACGTTTAACTAACTGTTTTGGTTGACCGTTATCTTTGCTGTAAAGCTTACATTGCACTAGTGCAGTGGTCGGCAAACTCATTAGTCAAAAGAGCCAAAGATCAGCAGTACAACGATTAAGATTTCTTTTGAGAGCCAAATTTCTTTTCAAGAACCATGTTTTTAGGAGTCGGTTTAAACTAGTTACTAACATTAAATAAAACCAGATATCATAATAATAATAATCTTATTTATTGACAAAAAAATATTTTTTACATTAAAATAAAAATATGACAAAACACGCATTTAATGTGAACAATGACCTTGCATTTCCTTGGAAAGTTTGGATAAGTCAGGCTTATATGTCGTTGTTTTTAATTTCAAGCAGGATTCCAGGTTCTCATCAATAAGACGATTTCTCAATGTACTTTTGATAAGGTTCATGCTTGAAAAAGATTGTTCACATGAATATGTAGAGCCAAAGAGTGAAAGAACAGCAAATGCTAGTTTTTTTAACTGATCATATGAGTCAGGAATACTATTCCAGGTGTTGAAAATTATCATGTCTTCCTTCTCCAGATCTTTCAAAGCAGACCACTTGTGCTGTGAACTAAAATCACATTTATTTTTCTCCAATTTTTCCAGATCAGCATTAAGGCGTTCAAATTTCGAGCTCCATAATTCTTTGTTTTTTAACTCCAGTAATTGCATTTCAAAAGCGCCAATGTCAATATTAAAAAGAGAAAAATTCAATTCTGTTACATCAGCACTGAGAGGTTTTTTAATAAAGTCTAATGTAGCCATGCTACTTCTGCGTTCCTGAAACCTCCGTAGAAAAGCTTCCCTCATATTTAAAATTGCTGTTTTGAAATAGTAAATGTCAATTACCGAGTTATTTTCTTGGCGATGTTTCAGCAGGCTTGGAAAATGAATTAATGTTTCTCTTTCAAAATCTTGAGCAAAAAGGGATAATTTGTTTTCGAATGAAATGACTTCTTCCAACATCGAAAAAATTGTGTTTCCTTTCTGCTGTAGTTTACGATTAAGATTATTTAGATGAGACGTAACGTCTACCATGAAATAAAATTTTTGGATCCATTGATCGTCCATTAGTTCAGGATAGTCAACACCCTTCTCAAGGAGAAATGCCTTAATTTCTAATAATAAGGAAGCGAAACGTTTTAAAACGTTTCCTCTTGAAAGCCAACGTACCTTATTATGCAGCAGAAGATCTGCGTATTCACTCTCCATGTCAACTAAAAATTCTTTAAATTGGCGATGATAAAGAGCTTTAGCTACAATTGTGTTGACAATCTTGATCACCAATTCCATAACATTGCAAATTTCTTCTGGAAATGTCTGAGCACAAAGCGCTTCTTGATGAATGATGCAATGGTAAACAAGTATCTCATGATTAATTTTTTCCGTCAAAATAGAAACAAAACCTTTTCTCACTCCGGTCATACTTTTTGCCCCATCTGTTGAAACTGAAACAATTTTATCGAGTGGAATATGATGTTTCTCCATGCATTCAATGACAGCATTTGCAATATCCTCGCCACGTGTTTGACCTTTCAGTGGCAATAGTCCTAAAAGTTCTTCTTTAGGACCCATAGACGAAATAAATCGAACAAAAAGTGAAACTTGTGCTGTGTCATTTATGTCACAATACTCGTCAACAGCTATTGATAAAGCTGAAACCAATTTAAGATCTTCGATTTGCTGATTGGTTATATTCGAAGACATTTTGACTGTCCTATCTTTTACTGTTTTAGCAGACAGTGGTAACTCTTTAATTTTGTTAAGAATTTATGCCTTGTTCTTAAAATCCCGGAATAGCTCTTCGGATGCATTTATAAAACAACTTTTAATGTACTCACCGTCTGTGTATGGTTTGCCTCTCTTAGCAATCTCTTGACTAACAATAAAGCTTGCAATATTAACATTGTTGGAAGATTGCACCCAATAATTAAATACAGAACTTGATTTTTGTTGACTCTTCTGAAGTTCCTCAACAGGTTTCTTCCTCGCATCACCTGCGGGATATTTACTACCAAATGACTCGTGTTTAGTTTTAAAGTGTCTCTCCAAATTTGATTTCTTGTTATGCGCCAATTTTTCTTGACAAATAAGGCAGGTCGGAAGGCCATTTGAGTTTTGTATAAACGCGAACAATTCCGTCCATTCAACTTTAAATTCACGGTTTTCGTCTTCCGTTTTTCTTTGCTTCTTCTTTGTAGCCATGTCAAATGGGTGACACCTAAAAACATGTTTTGTTTTATAATAATAAAAGCAGCAACACAAAGTTAGAACAACTTATTAAATTGATGCCAAAAATACCTGTGAGATCTGCAGCTGGTTGAAAGATACAAGTAGCTTAATGCGCTTAAGGTACTCTCGTCGCTCGCGTGAGACTTTTCGGTACGCCAGGCACTGACCACTGTACACACTGACTGACAAGCTGTGACTGGCTCACTCTCGCTCAACTCGTGCGTTAGTCGCGTGTGCCTCCTCCGCGCCGCATACCCCGCACCCGCTTGCGTTACGTCAACCCGACTGACACCCCGCTCACCCGCACGTAGCCGAAATCAATTCGTGGCAAAGCCGCACTCAAGTGGCTAAAGAGCCGCATACGGCTTGCTAGCCGCGGTTTGCCGACCACTGCACTAGTGTATGGGAATGGGTGATGGAAATACCTTTTAGCAATCTGATAAGCAGTGGGTAGCTCTAGATGATCTAGCAATATTTGGTACTTATAATCTTCAGATAAATGGCAACGAGGGCCAAGGATACTATCCAATCCTTTCTTAAGAATGAGAAAGTCACTCTCTTTGCCTGAAGAAAAGACTGCTAACTTTGGTTTTGGTATGCCATATGATGATGCAATTGCCATTTCCATTAATCCAGGCACACTAGGATCAGTAGGGAGTGTAAATGTGCAGAGGAGGCTGCCTTTGGTAACACTCATGCAGAATTAAATTAGAAATTGAGGACTGTGGCAGCGGTTGAAACAATGTCTGCACAGGAGATGACTGGAACTGTGGCTGCACTGGAGCTGGCACAGGCTGCACAGGAGCTGGCGGGAACTGTGGCTGCACTGGAGCTGGCGCAGGCTGCATAGGAGCTGACTGTGCCCAAGAATATTATCTAGAGAATCTAGTCCTAATAATTTGATGGAACCCTTTCAGTCTGGTTTCAGGGCGTGGCACAGCTGTGAAACTGCTCTGCTACGGGTAACCAATGATTTGCTTATGGTAGCAGACTCTGGACAAACCAGCATATTAATTCTGTTAGACCTCAGTGCAGCATTTGACACTCAGGTCAGACATGACATCCTACTGTCCAGAATGGAGAACATGCTGGGTATCTCTGGCACTGCCCTCCAGTGGTTCAAGTCCTATCTGACTGATAGGCAAGAGTTTGTTAGTCTTGGCAACAGCAGATCCAACTCAGTGCCAGTCACACAAGGAGTCCCTCAGGGCTCTGTCCTCAGTCCTCTGCTTTTCTGTATTAACATGCTTCCCCTTGGCCATATTATCCGTAGCTATGGATTGGGTTATCATTTTTATGCAGATGATACTCAACTCTATTTCATTGTTAAAAGTGGAACTTCATCAGAGCTTTCTCAGCTTTAGTGAAATTAAAACCTGGATGGAGCAGAACTCTTTAAAATTAAATTGCAATAAAACTGAACTCCTGCAAATTGGGACTAAAATGCAACTTAATAAAATGAGCTCCTTCAAAGTCCATCTTGGCAGTGATCTCATCAGACCTGCCTCTACTGTAAAAAATCTTGGTGTCATTTTTGATTCCTCCCTCTCTTATTCCGCCCACATAAATCACATTAAGAAACTTTCTTACTTTCACCTCCGTAACATATCCCGTGTTCGCTCCTTCTTCTCCTTCTCTAATTCTGAGAAACTTGTCCATGCTTTTATCACATCCCGCATCGATTATTGTAATTCCCTACTGGCAGGTGCCCCTTCTAATCTTATAGCATAGCTCCAGCTTATTCAAAACTCAGCTGCAAGAGTCCTTACACGGACCAGCAGCAATGAGCACATCACACCATCCTGCTCCGTCTTCACTGGCTCCCTGTGTCATACAGAATCAAATATAAAATCCTACTAATAACCTACAAAGCTTTAAATAACCTTGCGCCAAACTACATCACTGACCTTCTCCACCACTATATGCCTGTCCGCCCACTAAGGTCCTCTGATTCTGGCAATCTTGTTGTGCCCGACACTAATCTACACTCCATGGGTGACAGGGCCTTCAGCTGTATAGCGCCCAGACTCTGGAATGACCTACCAAAATTAATCAGGTCAGCTGACTCCATGAATTCTTTTAAAAAACAACTCAAAACTCATCTGTTCAGGAAGGCTTTTAGCTCTGCTTGACTTTATTACCTTTCTCTCAGTTTACTTCTCTGTCAAGATGCTCATGTAACCTGTATGTGTGTGCGAGACCATCAATTATGTGGTCTGATTTTTTCAGAATTTACTGTCTTAATCCATCCATCCATCCATTTTCCAACCCGCTGAATCTGAATACAGGGTCACGGGGGTCTGCTGGAACCAATCCCAGCCAACACAGGGCACAAGGCAGGAACCAATCCCGGGCAGGGTGCCAACCCACCGCAGGACACACACAAACACACCAAGCACACACTAGGGCCAATTTGTCTTAATCTTCTTTATTTATTTATCTGGTTTGTACAATGCTATATACTGTATACGGTGCCGTTCTTTATTATATTCTGTAAGTGCCTTGAGCATGGGAAAGGCACTATATAAATAAAATGTATTATTATTATTATTATTATTAGTCAACTGTCCACAAGATTGTGAACCTTACAGGGCTACTTTACTGGCGTAAGGAGCTGGCTGAGAAATTGACTGTGCCCTGTGTTGTGGATAATTGGGCACAGGACTCTCAGAATGGATGCAATCCTCAGTTTCCTGTGTAACACTGTCCATAACAATCCGAAGCTCCCTCATCTCATTACTCAGAACTCTCCAACGTGACTCTAAGAAATGTATGCTCTCCTTCTTCACATTAGGAACCTGCATGAAATAGCTCCCATATGAATTATGGCTTGAATATGTAACTTCTGTTCTTGTGGGCACACCTGCAATCTCAGGAAGGATGTCTACTTCCTAATTCCACCACCAAATCTCTTTGTCTTCCTTCATCTGTCATGAAATCACACCAAGCATGTTTCTATTTCTCTCTCTTACCACTTCAGCTGCAGTGTTCCAATCATCTATCCTGTCTTCACCACCACCCAACACCTCTCTCACTTCCTCTCTGAACTTCACACAATAGTCTTCCTCTTTCAGCTTCCACCACCTGATCCTTGGTTCCACTCTCACTCTCCTCCTCTTTTTCACCTCGAAATTCATCTTGCTTACCAAAAATTGATGCTGCCTAGCTGAGCTATACCCAGTTGCGTAGCTAGAGTTTGTGCCGCTCGGGGCGGTGCTTCAATTTGCCGCCCTCCAACATATCTGAATATGTTAACCTATTTAAACAGAAAATTAAAATGACATATAGAGAAAATTAAGATCAATTTTGCATAGATTTATTCATATATAGAAAAACAGCAATAATTTTTCACATATAATTATTTGTAAGCATCAACTAGACAAAAATATAGCATAGACGCACTGATAAGCCGTGTACTTATTATTAGTTTAATTTAATTACGCTTAGAACACCAGAACCAGTGTAGTGTACAAGTGATAGGTGGGGAACTTTACTGCGCAGACCAAGAACGCATTTGGATTGATAACGAAACAAAATTATAAATTGTAAATGAGTTGTTTATCTTCTTTGAAATTATTATCAGTGTAACGTTTATGTTTATTTTTGTTATTGCCTCATTAATTTCAACTGCTGTGTCTGATGCTGTCACAGAAGGACCGTCTAAAAATTTTTTTTTGAAGCATTTGTGGAATACAATCAGAGAATTTTCCTTTTTTCATTCATGAGTGATATTTTTCCGAGCCCTGCTGCTTACACACGAATTGTACTGAGCCTTTTGGCCAATAATGCAGCCCCCAAAAATGTGACTCCCGGAGCAGACTGCCCTGTCCGCCCACCACTAGCTACACCACTGGCTATACCCTGCTACCATGTTATAGTCTCTAACTTCTTTCACATTGCATTTCCTACTGAGAACATAGTCCACCTGTGTGCACTCTTATAAGTCACCCTGTGTTCCTCCTTCTTCTTATAATGTGTATTCACCTCTGTCATTTTCATCCTTTTTACAAAGTCAGTTACAATCTGCCTTTCAGCATTTCTCTCCTTAACACCATACCTGCCATCACTTCCTCATCACTACTGTTCTTTTTGCCAATATGCCCATTAAGGTCTGCTCCAATCACCACTATTTCTTCTTTGGGTATAACCTCCACCGTTTTATCTAACTTACTCCAGAAATCTTTCTCCTCCATTAACTTCCACAGCATATGTGTCGATGACATTTAACATTACCCCTTTAATTTCCAAGTCTATACTCATCATTCTGTCAGACATTCTCTTCTCTTCCAAGCCACTAATAACATATTCTTCCTTAACAATTACTCCTAACCCGTTTCTCTTCCTGTTCATACTATGGTATAGAACAGTTTACATACACCTCCGATGCTTCTGACACAGTACATCTACCTTTCTCACCTAAATAATGTCAGTCAGCTTTCTTCCTTTGCCAGTCCAAATGCCAACATTCAAAGTTCAGACTCTGAACTCCACACTCTTTCCCTTCCTGCTGTTCCATTGCCTTTGAACTCACTTTTCCGCTCTATGTCACCTTCTCCTTTGCCCAGTAGTAGCATAGTTTCCATCTATACCCTACTGGACAGCAGCATTGGTGGCAACCACATGTAACCCGGGCTTCGACCGATCCAGTCTGGACATTCTATTTCTCATCCACATGAGAATTATTTATTATTATTATTATTATTTATTATTTCATGCAGGTTTTATGCCAGATGCTGTTCCTGACGCAACCCACCCCAATTTACCCAAGCATGAGACCGGCACTAAGACCACACTGGCTTGTGCGACCTTGATAGCTAGGTTAAATTATTTGTTAAAGGAGTGGTCCGTTTCCATAGATTCTCAGGGTCAGATACAGTATGTTGGACAGATTGCCCTAATTTTTCTAATTTTTTGATTTTTTTTCTATGAATAGACTGTAGTATAACTTTTACTTCTGGATATCATCCAAAAGGAAATGGCCAAAATAAGCATGTGACAGTACATCTGGAGAATGTTTTTATTGCACAATAAATTCATAGCAATCTAAGTGTTATATTAGAAGAAGAAGAATTTGCCAGCAATGTTTTTATCATTCTATAAAGTTGTCTCCTTTTGTGTGTTTGTACAGCTTCAAACAGAACAATCTTTCTCACTATATTCTTTCTTTGTATCTTCATCAATGTCTCACTCGGCTCAGTTCAGTGTGGTGACTGGTCAGTGTGAATCTGAAGATATCAGAGACCTCTGTAAAAAGTTTCAGGTCAGGCAGCAGGTGAATCTCGCTGCACTAGACATACACCAAAGGGTTCCATTCTATAATCTGTCTCCACAATATTTTGGCCCATATGTTATTTATTGGAGAGTTGGTCCCATTTTGTATACTGTGGTGCTTACAGCTCATTTGAAGATTCAAGGTACATTCCATATCTCAAGACTCATGTGTGTACATATAAGAGTTTTTTGTTACTTCTGAATAGTCAAACAACAAGTCATGTAATCTGCCTGATTATGTAGTGATTAACTGATTATCTTTGTTTTTCTTGTTCCTTGAATTCCAAGATTCATCAAAGGGATTTTGATTTCAGCATACATTAATTGAAATAGCCGCTACAACTTTGTATCAGTGTTAGCTTTTCCATTGTTTATTCTCGTATTTTCAGAGTTTTCAGTCGCTGTTTTGTTTCAAGTTATGTTTTGCACTCTCTCTTTCTCTCTCTGTTTATGTATATTAAAACAATTCTTTTTTTTCACTACTACTCAGATGGCAGGTGTTTAGTTTCTTATTTAGTGAATGACTGATTTTTCTTTTTGTTCTTTTTTCACAAAGTTGCAGGATTTGCTGACAATGACAGAATGGGTGAGTATACTTTACAACATTTCTCTTTGCCTTATCTCCCATACCTTTGGCACTATGCACGTTCTTATATTGTTTATTGTCATATTATAAACCTTAATAGTTGAATGTAATGTACTGCATTGTGATTTGAAATTGTGAAGTTCCCAAATTAGTATTTTCTTTAATTAATGTGGTTTAGAATATACATTTACTTTTAAAATAAAATGCTTTTCTTAGGCCTGGTCAGCTGACATCATTAAAAGTTGCTGTTCACAAAAGTTACATCTTAAATTATTTTAGAATCACCTAGATGTGACAGGGTTGGGGTGGAAATACAGTAATACCAAACAGGCAAAATAAAATACAGGCCTTCATTAGTAATACAAAAGCAGAGTGTTCACAGAGGTTACAACAAACTACAACATAAAACCCAATACTAATATTTATATACAGTACTTAACAGACCGTTATTATCGCACAATGCTGTTTATCAAGGCAGTAGGAGGATTGTATGAGTTAGGTGCCCTCAAGACCGGTGCTGACATGAGGGCTTGTGTCAAGTCACTAAATGGAGTGTCTTTAGTTAGTCAAGGGAACAAAACAATGGTAGTACCCCACTAACCCCAGAACAACTGGACTTGCCACTTGGTTTTCAGACAACGCCATTTCACAAAGGCATCAACACCGTGGCCGTACTGTACCCTGCCCAATAGGTAGTCCAAATACTTAGTCTCTGTTAGTCCAAAGAAGCACTATTTGGGGTTTATCTGTAGTCCGGCATTACTTAGTGTCAGGAGCATAGCTTGACTGTGTTGTATGTGCTTCTTCCACGTGTTGGAATAGATGACAATGTCATCCTAATAGGCAGCACTATAGGCATTGTGGGGCCGTAGTATTCTGTCCAGCAGACACTGGTAGGTCTCTGGTGCCCATGCAACCCAAATGGGAGATGTACGATACTGCCAGTATCCACTAAAGGTGGTAAGTGCGGTCTTTTCTTTGGCAGAGTCAATTAAAGAATCGTGCCAGGACCCTTTTGTGAAGGCAAGGGTGGTCAGATACTAAGCTTTACTGAGCCAGTCAAGGAGTTTGTCCACTCGTAGCATTGGATAAGCATCAAAGTGAGAGACTTGATTAAGCTGATGGAAGTCATTGCAAAAGTGCCAACTTCCATTGAGCTTCAGGATCATCATAATGGGTCTGGACCAGGGATTAAATCTTTTCTCAATAACACATACTGTAGATCTAGCATTCACTTCATTTCAAGTTCCACTTCTGAACATTTTGCCTCCAGGAGTCTTCTCAAACAATAAGCCCAGGCTCCATTATGACACAGTAATACACAGTCAGTGAATTCTAAGCAAGTCATTCATTTACCACATCAAGGATGGACAAGATAGCTGGTTCAAGCTGTTTTCGTAGCTTGTCTGTCAAATTTGGGCCGAAATTAAGGGATTTTCACTGAGAAAAGAAAAAACGGACCTAAGTGGAGTGGTGGTCGGGTTCTCTTACCATCCATGGATTCATCATGTTTACACAATACACCCATTCAGCCGGACAGCGATTTGGCTGTTTCAACAAGTAATCGATCAGCCCTTTTGTCTCCTTAATTTTGATAAAGCCTTGTCAATGTGGCAAAAGTTTTGAATGCGAGCTTAGAATGAGCATCATGACATATTCTTCAGGCTGAAACTCACAGAGGCTTGTGTCACAGTTGAATCAGTGGGCCTGAACTGATTGCACATGTTCCATGTTCTCTTTTAATATTGGTCTAATTTTATCAAATCTCTTGAGTAACTGCATAATATATTCCAAATTATTAGTGGCTGGGAGGATCTTTTCCTCCTAGTCTTTATTTAAGATGTCCAACAGTACCTGGGGTTGTCACCCATATAGCAGTTCAAAGGGGGAGAAGCCCCTAGAGGCTTAGAAGACTTCCTGGTATGCAGATAAGATGAGGGGAAGTAAACAGTCTCAGTTCCTTCCATCCTCGCTGATCATCTTCTGTAGCATTTGCTTGACTGTTTGGTTGAACTGCTGTACTAAATCATCAGTTTGAGGATGTTATACTGAGCTACAAAGAGAGAAGGCATTAGACCACCGGGCCAATCCCTCGTTCAGTGGGTTATTACCATCGCCAGAGGCCCTAAGCTGTCCCCCATGATCATGTGCATGACAATAGATAAACAGAAACTAAATGACCAACAATTTGAAAATAAAAAAAGGAATCGCAAATAGACAGAAAAAGACATAAACACTGCATTAGAACCCCAGCTAGGGGAGGAACCCAAGGTGAAATACAAAAGTGATGTATTGGAGAAGTACTTCAAGAAAAATTGACCTGTTTTTCTTTATAGTCAACAATTCCAAAACATATTCTAGGCATCCTGTTTTTGCAATCTCACAGTCCCGTAATTTATTGGCAAGAAAAGTACATTAGATGGAGTGCATATCTATAATAATAAAAGGCAAAGCCCTCACTGACTGACTGACTGACTCACTGACTCACTCATCACTAATTCTCCAACTTCCCGTGTAGGTGGAAGGCTGAAATTTGGCAGGCTCATTCCTTACAGCTTACTTACAAAAGTTAGGCAGGTTTCATTTCGAAATTCAAAGCGTAATGGTCATAACTGGAACATATTTTTTGTCCATACACTGTAATGGAGGAGGCGGAGTCACGTATTGCGTCATCACGCCTCCTACGTAATCACGTGAACTAAAAACAAGGAACAGATTTACAGCACGAGTCACATGCGGGAACGAAGGTAAATGACGTTAATTTTTGACTGTCTTTTAATACTGTGTAAGCATACATATTAACACATGTGCAATTAAACGTGTGCATTTACGGGGTGATTTCTCAGGCTTAAAAGCTCGCCTTTTATCAAACGCGGGAACAAAGGTAACTGACGATGTTCACTGTCTTTTAATACTGTGTAACCATACATATTAACACATGTGCAATTAAACGTGTGCATTTACGGGGTGATTTCTCAGGCTTAAAAGCTCGCCTTTTACTAAAAAGGTAAATGCAAAACTATTTTCAATCAGTTTATTGAAACGCTCCCGTTAAGGATTGCAATAACATATTCGCGAGATAAAAGAACGAAGTAGGGGGAAATGGAGGAAGAGCCGCAAACAGCGAACAGCAAAAAATTAATTAAACAATTGAGAACGGAGCGACTTAAGCATACAAGCATGTTTATAAGGAAAACAAAGCACGGTGTAAAACGTAAGTTTAAATTAAGTTTATAGAAACGCTCCCGCTGCGGATTGCAATAACATATTCGCGAGATAAAACTTTAATGAGAAGACACGAGGTATAAACGAACCACACGCCGTGGCGCAACGTTAGTGGCAACAGTTTCAACCATTCTATGATCTGCTTCTCGCAACTGAAAGACGGCACATGGCGGATGTTAGCCGACTTGCTGACCGCAACGTTAGGGGCTTCAACTATGGCGCTGACGCCACATCTCAGTGCCAACACTTTGCAGACTCTACTTAAAAGACACGCCCTCCTCACTGGACAGTTAAAAAGACCAATCAAAGTAACGATGACATCAAGTATTACCCAATCAAAAGTAGGAAAGGAGGCATCTTCATAAAATGCGTGTGGGATGATTTGCATGAGACGCTGCTTTAAAAAAAAAATTATAAAAAAAATACGGGATAAATCCCGTCCAGTATTGATT